>NC_028457.1:1173143-1264818 GCF_000263155.2 Setaria italica
TGGCACCGCCCCTTTTCTCCATTTGGATCTGACCCTTCGGTTTTTGGAGGGAGGAAGGGAGGAAGGCTAGAAAAGAAAAGGAAGGAGGGGGCTGCCCGCGGCTGTGCGCCGGCGCGGCCATCCCTCCACCGCCGCCGCCGGCCATCGCCGGGCGCGGGAGAGACGACCCCGCCGCCGCCGCAGCCGCGGCGAGAGCGAACGGGCGAAAGAAGAATGGGGCTAGGGTTTCCAGGGGCCGGCCGTCGGCCGGTTTTGTTCCGCCGAAAATGGCGCCTGGCCGTCGGATCTGGACGGACGGTCGGGATTGTCCGGGCCAGATTCGGCCCAGGCGGGATGCGGCCGCAGGCCGCTTTCGCGGCCCAGGCCCAGGTTGTGGCCTGCGCGCGCGCGTCGCGAGCGAGGCCGGCGGCAAGCCGTTTTCGTGGGCCGCGCGAGCAGGCCGCAGGCGCCGCGCGAGCAGGCCGCCTGTTACGCGCGAGCGGGCCGCGTGCGGGAACGGGCCGTGGGCCGTTTTCGCGCGCGGGCCGACTTTCGCGTTTTGCACAGTAACCTCTGTTTTTTTTTTGTTTTTTTTTCTATTTCCAGAAGCTTTTAATTAATAGTTTTTGCACAGTTTTAGTCTCTAATTCAATTTGAACCAACGGGATAATTTGTATTAGAGATTAATAAATTTTTGTACAGAGTTTTGCTTCTGAAAATAGATTTATTTCACAGTTTCCGCTGCAAAAGTAATATTCATTGCTCTATTTAAATTTAATTTGAACCAACGAGATAATTAAATTTTGTGAGAGCATGATAAAGTTAATTAGATCATGGTGCTGTTATTTTCTGACCAACGTTGTTAATAACTGTATCATGATTTAAAAAGTTATTTTGATGCTTTTATTTCTATTTCTGCCCAACGGTGATATAGTTTTAAATTGCATCAACAGTTGTATGTTTTATTTTTTGACCAACGTTGGAAATGACTCATGCAATTGTCGTTATGATCGCATTTATGGATTGTGAATTTCAGGATCATTCAACTTAATGGCGTGTCTCAAAGAGATACCCATTCTCAAAGGCAACAACTACACAGAATGGAGGAAGAAGATTGAGTTCTCCTTCGTTTGTGGAGAAGTTGACTGGGTACTGACCACACCGCAGCCACAAGCTCCACAGAAGCCAGTGAGGGCTGATGGTGATGATGATGCTGCATGGCAGCAAAAGGAGAGGGACTATGCTCCACTGGAGTTGGCATACACCCTTGAGAATAAACAGTGGACCACTGCCAACAAGAAATGTATGGCTTTGGTAAAGAATACGATTGAGCCTGCCATTTTGGGCTCGATCGCAGAGTGTGACTCCGTTTCAGAGTACCTCGACAAGATAAGGAATCAGTTCACTGGTTCCTCAAAGATATATGCTACCCAGCTGTTCAAGCAGCTGGCCACAGAGAGGTACAATGGCGGAGGGACTGGCATAAGAGATCACATCATGAGGATGTATAACTTGGCAGCGCAGCTGAAGCCTATGGATCTTGAGCTCAAGCCTGGGCACATTATGCATTTGGTTTTTGCTTCTCTGCCTAAAGAGTTTGACACTTTTGTTGTCAATTACAACATGCAGCCAGAACAGTGGGACATGGAGAAAATGATTGCCATGTGCGTGCAGGAAGAGGACAGACTTAGATCCTCACATGGTGGCTCATTGCACTATGTGAAGGATAACAGAAAAAAGATTGCTAATCCCTCTTTCAAGGCACGTGGAAAAGCTCCTATGCAGCAGAATCACCAAAAGCTTCTCCCAGTAGACAAAGACCAATGTCTACATTGCAAGAAAAAGGGGCACTTCAAGAAAGACTGCCCCGACTGGTTAAAGTCAATAATGGCAAAAAGAGGTGAGAATACTATTTCTTTTGTAAATGAATCCTTGTATACACAGTATTCGAAATCTACTTGGTGGATTGACTCAGGTGCAACTGTTCATGTTGCAAATTCTTTACAGAGATAATCCACACTGACATTTGTGGACCTTTTCCTGTGAAAAGTGTGGATGGCTATGACTTGTTCATAACATTCACGGATGATTACTCCCGTTACGGTTATATTTATCCTATCAAAGAAAGATCAGAAGCCTTGGATAAATTTAAGATATTTAAAGCTGAAGTTGAAAATCAGCATAACAAAAGAATCAAAATAGTAAGATCCGACCGTGGGGGGGAGTACTATGGTCGGCATACCCCATTCGGCCAAGTTCCTGGACCCTTTGCAAGGTTCTTGCAGGAAAATGGCATAGTAGCCCAGTATTCAATGCCGGGCGAACCTCAGCAAAATGGAGTAGCTGAAAGGCGTAACCGTACACTGATGGATATGGTGCGCAGCATGATGAGCTATTCCACCTTACCATTGGGACTGTGGATGGAGGCGCTGAAGACCGCCATTCACATCCTTAATAGAGTACCAAGTAAGTCGGTGCCCAAAACACCGTACGAACTATGGACAGGAAGAGTACCCTCACTAAACCACTTACGTGTGTGGGGGAGCCCAGCTGAGGCCAAAGTGTTTAACCCAAACATCGGGAAACTAGATCCCAAAACAGTTAGTTGCCACTTCATCGGCTACCCGGAAAAATCAAAGGGTTTTCGTTTCTACTGTCCAGACAGATTCACAAAGTTTGTAGAAACGAGACAGGCGATTTTCTTAGAGGATGAGATGGTGAGGGGGAGCATGGTAGCTCGAGAAATTGATCTTGAGGAGAAGCGGGTGTGTGCACCCAATCCGATGATTCAGGAACCATACTTCTCACTACCTATTATTCCCGCACCGATAATTCCTGAGGTCGTGGTGCAGGCACCTGCTACAGTTCCTGATAGTGTGGTGCAGGCTCCTGCTGTGATTCCACCCGTGGAAACGATGAGTGAAGTTTTGGAACCTGTCCTTCAGGAGCCAACTGAACCCATCATTGCACACGAGGAAGAGTTGCAGCAGCCACCTCAGAATAGTGTGCCACAAGCAGAGGCACAAAATATGCCTGAAAGTGAGGGGCCTAGAAGGTCTCAAAGGGTCAGAAAATCAGCCATCCCTGATTGTTATAAAGTTTATAACACAGAAGAAGTTCATATAGAAGGTGATCCCACTTCATATGAAGAAGCCATGAAAAGTGTTCACTCATCGAAGTGGCTAGAGGCCATGGAAGATGAGATGAAATCGATGAGTTCCAACAATGTTTGGGAACTTGAGGAGATTCCTAAAGGAGCCAAAACAGTAGGCTGTAAATGGGTCTACAAGACTAAACGTGACTCCAAAGGGAATATAGAAAGATATAAGGCGAGACTTGTGGCAAAAGGCTTTACACAAAGAGAAGGAATAGATTATAATGAGACTTTCTCTCCTGTCTCATGTAAAGACTCCTTCAGAATCATAATGGCACTAGTTGCGCATTTTGATTTAGAGTTACATCAGATGGATGTAAAGACGGCATTTCTAAATGGGGATTTAGAAGAAAACGTCTACATGAAACAACCAAAGGGTTTTGTCATGGAAGACAAAGAGCACATGGGATGTCGTCTAAAGAAATCCATTTACGGATTAAAGCAAGCCTCAAGACAGTGGTATCTAAAGTTTAATGATATAATAAAGAAATTTGGGTTTCAAGAGAATATAGAGGACAATTGTGTCTATGCAAAGTTCAAAAATGGGAAATACATTTTCCTAATCCTGTATGTAGATGATATTTTGCTTGCAAGCAGTGATATCAATCTACTGCAAGAGACAAAGAAGTTCTTGTCCTCAAACTTCGATATGAAGGATCTTGGTGAAGCAACATATGTTTTGGGCATAGAAATTCACCGAGATAGATTGAATGGGGTTCTAGGGTTATCGCAAAAGGCATATTTAGAAAAGGTTCTAAAGAAGTACAATATGCATGCGAGTAAAGCCACACCTGCTCCTATAGTCAAGGGCGACAGTTTTGGGAATTTTCAATGTCCCAGGAACCAGTACGAGATCGATCAAATGAAAGCGGTTCCATATGCTTCAGCTGTCGGAAGCTTACAGTATGCACAAGTGTGCACTCGCCCTGACTTAGCTTTTGTCACCGGGGTTCTCGGTAGATATCAAAGTAATCCAGGAATAGAACACTGGAAAATGGTAAAGAAGGCGTTGCGCTACGCGCAAGGCACAAAAGAACTCATGCTTACATATAAGAGATCTGATTCCCTAGAGATAAAAGGGTATTCAGATGCAGACTTTGCGGGAGACAAGGATGATAGAAAATCCACGTCTGGATACGTATTCACTCTCGCAGGAGGAGCTATCTCATGGAGAAGCTCAAAACAGAAAGTAACTGCGTCATCGACGATGCACGCAGAATTCATAGCATGTCATGAGGCCACGGGGCAGGCAATGTGGCTAAAGAAATTCATACCCGGATTGAGAGTGGTTGACTGTATTAACAGACCACTAAAGATGTACTGCGATAATGAACCAGCAGTATTCTACGCTCACAACAACAAATCAAGCAATGCTTCCAAAGCCATTGAGATAAAGTTTTACGTTGTGAAAGACAGAATCCAGGATCACACTATAAGTCTCGAGCATATAAGAACAAAAGATATGCTTGCGGATCCGCTCACAAAAGGCTTACCTCCCAATGTGTTCAGGGAACACTTAGCCGGCATGGGTTTAAGGGAAAGCCTATGATTCCTGGATTAGATAAGGCCCAAAAGAAACAGAATTGTTTCAAAATAGAGAGGTGTGTTGTAGCTGTTGATTCTATCGGCAATCAAGCTGTGACGATGAAACATGCTCTGCATATTAATCTACGATGAAACGAATAAAAGTGAAAAGTATAAAGCTAAAAGTAAATGATGAGATCAAGGGGGAGAATGTTAGATTGATCTCTTTCCCGATTGGCCCAAAGGCCAATCAGGACCTTGATCTGCGCCCTGATCGGGGGCGCTTACCCTATCAATGGGTAGTGGGCCCCTGTCGCGCTGCGCTATATAAACAGGGTGGGGGGACCCGGCTCGGCTCACGAGGTTCGCCGCAGCCAGCCGCCCCCACCAACACACCTACCGATCTAGGTTGCGCAGCAGCGGCGGGAAGCGCCACTGCCACTTCACCGGTGACCGGACTACACTGCGCATCGCTGCCTTGCGCAGAACTACACCAACCGAACCCGCGATGGCCAGCAGCTCCGCTGCTCCCACCCCTAGGGGTGAAGGTACCCCAATTCCCCCTCTCTCACACTAGGCACTCACCAGGAACTCCTAGTCTCTCATGTCTCTCTCTCGAACCCGACTAGATGTGCTCTAGTGATCCTAGGCTAGGGCATAACACATTGAAATCCAGTCACGCCATTTAAGCCCAAACCCCATTGCCTGAAGCACCTGTAGAAGGAAAGGCCAGCTCACTGTATCAAACGCCTTCGAAATGTCTAGCTTCAGAAGCAGGCAAGCCTTTTTCTTTCGATGAAGCGTTTTGGCTGCCTGTTCCACGAACTTCAAATTGTCGTGGATGGATCTATGCTTTATGAAAGCGCTTTGGTTCACTCCCACCAGGTTCTGCAGTTCTGGCGCTAGCCGGTTTGCTAGAAGCTTGGCCACCAGCTTAGCAAAACCATGTATGAGGCTAATCGTCCTATAGTCAGCTGGCGTCGCGGCCTCCTGTCGTTTAGGCAGCAACGCGATCAGTGCTCCATTCAGGCGTCTAAATTGGCTGCAACTTCCCCTGTAAATAGCATTGAAGGCTGCCACCACGTCGTCTTTGATCACTGGCCAGGCCGTTTTGAAGAATTCTGCAGTGTACCCATCCGGCCCTGGGGATTTTTCATTAGGCAGCGTTTTTATGGTATTCCATATTTCCTGCTCGGAGAATGGCATGTCCAAATGAGCAAGGTTTGCAGGCTGTATTCCCAGGGCCTGAAGGTCAATGAGCTCAGAGCGCACGGCCGGTGTACCCATGATTCGCTGAAAGTAATCAAATAGGAAGCTCTCCTTTTCTTCATGTGTCAACGCCACCGCGCCGTCGTGTTCCAGCCTGGCTATGTACTTCTTCTTAGTGCGGAAGCTCGCTTGCATATGGAAAAGCTTCGTGTTGGCGTCGCCATGTTTCAGGAACAGCAACCTGGAGCGTGATCGCGCCATCGTTCGTTCCAGGGACGTGAGACCCAGTATCTTCCCCTTGAGCTGCTTCCTGAGTGCGCTCTCGTCGTGCGTGAGGGTCCTCTCCTCTTGTGCTCTGTCGAGCCAGAGGACGATCGTCTTGGCGACTAGGATCTGCGTCTTAATGAGTCCAACGCTCCGGCGGTTCCAGCTTTGTAGTTCTCTCGCCGTGCTTTTGAATTTAAGGTCGAGCTTTACGAACGGATCAGAGGCCGTGGTTGGGCACGTCCATCCTTTGGCGACGGTGTCCAAGTAACCAGGCAGCTTTAGCCACCAAGGCTCGAAATGGAAACGGCGTTTTGCTGTGAATGTCGCGTTGGTGGCGAGATGCAACGGACAATGATCGGATGCGTCTGATGAAAGCGCTTGGAGGAAGCAGAAGGGAAATTGCAACTCCCATTTCACTGACACTAGCACCCGGTCCAGCTTGGCCATAGTGGGACGCTCACGTTCGTTACTCCATGTGTAACGGCGGCCGTGCAAATACACGTCCTTGAGATGAAGGTCATCGACGAAGCATCGGAAGCGCCGGTTGATGTTTGTGTTGCTCTTGTCGGCCGCGTCTAAGATCAGAACTCCCCCGCTAGCCCCCGTGGACGGCAGATACACGAACGTGGAGGACGCGTTGCCAAGCATCTCGGCTACAAGGAAATGTGAGATTACATCAAGCTTCGTTTCCTGGACGCAAATGATCGAGGCGTTCGCGTCGCTCACTACCAAGCGCAGGGCATCCCGGCGGCAGCGTGCGTTCAAGCCGCGCACGTTCCACACCAGTATGTTGAGATTCGCTGTATTCATGGAGCGTGACCACGACCGATTGTGTTGCTTGCCACGCCGATGGTCACGTGCTCACCGTTCCAGCGCTGGACACGATATGCATGAGTTGATCATCAGTAAGATCGTTAGCCACTGGAAAGATGTCTCTGAGCGCCGCAAAGTGTTGCGGCTGCATCGTAGTCTTTAAGAACTTGTCGAAATCCTTTGCGGCGATATGGTCAGCGTCGGCATCGCGATCAATTATCCCTAATTTGCGCATGGCGAACACCTCACCCTTTTTTAAGGCCAAACAGTGATGTTCAACGCCTGGCTGGCGACGCGGCCGCTTCATCTTGGCGTCGGCGCTGTGCTCTCGGCCTGCGCTCTGGCTGCACTACGGGAAACAGTAAAGTTGCCGAGTGCCACAGGCACTCGGTGAAGACCCAAAAACACTCGGCAAATAGTTTGCCGAGTGTAACACTCGGCATATGGCACACGACAAATTTTGTGTACTCAGCAAACGTTTTGCCGACGGCCAAAAACACACTCAGCGAAAATTAACACTTGGCGACAACGGCGGTGACAGCGTCCAGGTTAACGGCGCGTTTGCCGAGTGCCAGACGGCAGACACTCGGCAAAAACGTAGACCTTTGCCGAGTGTCGGCCTTGAGGCACACGGCAAATTCGAGGTGGTTTGCCGAGTATCGGCGCCTTGGCACTCGGCAAATACGTGGACCTTTGCCGAGTGTCATGGTCGCGGCACTCGGCAAATACGTAGACCCTTGCCGAGTGTTAGCCAAAACACTCGGCAAACAAGCGACAGGAGGTGGTGCAATTGCCCACTTTGCCGAATCTTGGCAAATCTCATGATTTTCAAACTTCGTTTGTATTTTTGAGAATTAAAAAATCATTCGGCCACACGTTTGTGGTCATGTTTTCTTAACAAAATGTTTGAAATTTCTTTTCATTTCCCGGTTGAGACCTCAATTCGGACTCATTAACATGAATATGATTTTTCCACTCATATTATTCCATTATTCCAATCACTTGCAGTTCAAATTTAACTTAAATCAACAAATTACTCTAAATAAAATTAATTCATTAAATATAGCAAACATGTCAAGAAATAGACCACCTTCTAACATGCAGTGCCAAATATCATACGTGGGGAGTACAAAAAGTTTGGAGGGTGGAGGAGGGAAAAAATTATTTTGGTTTTGCCGAGTGTCGCAAAAAACACTCGGCACATATTCATGTTTGCCGAGTGTCGCGAAAAACACTCGGCAAATCTTCATGTTTGCCGAGTGTCTCAGAAAACACTCGGTAAATATTCAATCTTTACCGAGTGTCGACAGCGGACACTCGGCAAAAAACTAACGTCCGGCACACCCCCTAACGGACGCCGCACGTGCCGGTTACGTGGTTAAGATTTGCCGAGTGTCAGTTGTTTGCCGAGTGTTGGCTGCGAGTTTGCCGAGTGTTTTTTGTTCGACACTTGGCAAATAGGATTTATGCCGAGTGTATAATGTTTGCCGAGTGTTTTCACGGAGACACTCGGCAAACACCGCCTTTGCCGAGTGCCTGAGATAATGCACTCGACGACCATAAAACACTCGGCAACTTTACTATTTCCCGTAGTGCTGGCGGCTTGTCCACGAGGGGAAGCTGCATTGCCAGACGGACGGTGTTTATGAAGGCCGCAATCTTCTCTTTGGCAATCGTGGAGGAGCCTGGCGCCGCTAGCATTGCTCCGGGTGGTGGTGACGGGGCTGCTGGGGTTGCGTTGCTTGAGCAGCGGTTGGTCTCCGAGGTGTGTTCCTAGAAGCGCTTCGCGATGGCGACGCGGTCGGGCCCCGGCTCGCCACGGGGGTCCAGGAAACATCCTCGGTTAGCGCCTGTGGTGATGGCTGACCGGCTTCAGCATGCGGTATATGGTCTGCACCACGACGTGCACGACGGCAGTAGGTTCGGACCGGCGTTGAGTACTGTGCTGTCCCGGGCAGCACACGAGGTGAGCCAGCGAACCCGGTTGAGCGCGAGTTAGAGGCTGGGGCCGGTTGATGTCGGAGGGTTGCTTCACACAGCATCGGGTCCTCCGTGCGGTTATCGAAGCAACGGCGCGGCGGCAGGAGCTGTTCCGGTGGTAGCTCTGTGCTATCCTCCGTAGGTCCCCGTGACCCATCTGTACGCGTGCACAGTGACGACGTGAGCGTCGCAGGGCATGGGCACGGCGTAGGTGTAGCCTGTGGCGCGTCGGTCGTGCACGTCGCGGACGCGTTGCGTCGTGGCGCAGGCGGGGTCACGGGCGGTTGAGCGGCGCATTTCAAATTGGCGCCGAGAAGTTTAGTCTCGTTCCCCGCCCTCGGGGCTCGAGCCAGGAGCCGTTGGCTCGTCTTCGTTGCCGCCGGTGACCTTTTTCGTGGGGGCGAGTGGGGAGGCTGCGCCTGCCAGGGGCGCCGTGCGCGACGGCGGCGGCCAAGACGCTACTCCCCGGAAATGTTCCCCCGCCGGCGCGCCGTCCTCCGGGTGATTGCAACCGTCTTCAACGCCGAGCCTGGTGAAGAACCCATGCAGGCGAGGGCCGTAGCTGCGGGAGTCGCCGTAGTCGCGGTCGGGGTCGCCGTCGTGGCCCGAATCGCCGTCACTCGACGGCGGCGATGGCCCCGTCGACGGAGAACGCGAACGAAAGTCGGCGATATGACGTAGACGGACGATGATGTCGTAGGCAAGGACCTTCTTTTGCCGGAGATATGGAGGCAAATTACCGAACACTCTCTGCATTACCGGATCATCGTAAACAATCTGTTGCTCGTGCTCCGCGATCAGCAGCTTCACCTTTCGTGGAATGCGGCTGGGATCATCCGTCCATGCTTGGACTTTCAGCTTGCTCATGTCCGTGCGCTCTTCCTCCACATGTTCCACACGCTCGATCCAACAGGACGTGGAAAGAAGCTTCCGAGCAGTGCGAGCGCTCCAGGCGTGTGCCGGCACGCCGTCGAGCTCGAGCGTGACGCGGAACTGAAGCGTCCGCGCGTCAGCCCGAACAAGACGCGTCCACGGTCGGAGAAAGAAGCGAAGCTCACCGACGGGGACACTGCCGGCACTCATGGCGGCGTCCCGCGCCCGCTGCGTCGTGAAGGTCACGATGAAGCTCTCCGGCCAGAATTGTTTGATGTTGAAGTTGTCCATTCCGGCGACCGTCAGTTCAGCAATTGCGCGGCGTAGTCCGTCGA
Organism: Setaria italica; assembly: GCF_000263155.2. NCBI lineage: Eukaryota > Viridiplantae > Streptophyta > Magnoliopsida > Poales > Poaceae > Setaria > Setaria italica. The sequence goes on from NC_028457.1 coordinate 1,183,278, forward strand.
TCGGTGCATCTGGTGGAGCACCCGGCGCCGCCGCCAGCAGCTATAGTCTCAGTCGGCCTTCCTCGGCGTCTAGCGCGGCGTCCCTGTCAAGGAAGCATACTTGTTCCGCCGGGTGAGATTCGGGGTGCCCAGGCGGCGTGTCCTCGTCGACGTAGAAGAGCGCTCCCCGCCCGTCTCCGTCATCGCTTCTGGAACCTGACGGCCCCTCCCTTAAGGGCGGCCGCGGCAGGTTCGCATTCCGGTGCGGCGGTGCGAGCCCACCACGCTGGGTGCATGCAGGGCTACCAGCGTCGGGGCACGCACGAGTACGGCCGACCTCCCGCGGCGGCGAACGGCCGCGGCTAGTGGGGCCGGCGGCTGAAGCAGACGGGGAAGGCGTACAGCCGAAGGCGTCCCGTCCTCGCGGTGTTGGCGGTGAGCTGCGTCGCTGCCGGACAATGCGTCGTCCACCTCCTTCTCCAGATGAAACCGAGCTTACAGGACTACGCGGGCGTTTGCAGTCGCGGGCGAGATGCCAGAAGCCATGGCAGCGGAAGCAACGCGTCGGCCGGCGGCATTGCGCAACCAAATGGGTGAACGACATGTAGTTGAGGCACCTCCCCGCCAGTTCCAGCGGAATGCGCTTCACTGGCGGCTGTGCCTGCTCAACCGCCGTCCACTGTCGTTGGGCCAGACGCTGGCGCCGCCTGCGCCTGGATCTGGTGCGCCTGCTCTCTGCCGTCGTCCAGCCCTCCTCGTCGGTGTTCGGGGCAGGCGCAGCTGCTGGCTGGGCCAGGACGGATTGGAGCCAGCCTTGCTTCTTGACGTGTTCCGACCGCCGCGGGGGAAGGCCATGGAGCAGCGTTGTCTGGCCGCGGCGTCGCTGGGGACGGCGGCCATGACGCTCCCCGGTCTGAGTTCCCAGGCGGTCAGTCACCTTCTCGTGACGGCGCGGGGGTGATAAGCTGACTGCTGGTGGCGAAGACACGGCGCAGCCATTGGCCGGGGATGACACCGGCGAGGGAGTGTGGAGGAGCACGTTCCAGTAGGATGGCCGCGGCGGGGAGGCGCAAGGGGATGCGGCGTCGGAGTCCGAATCATCTCTCCAGCGGACGTGTTTTCCCCTTCCTCCCGACGCGGCGCCAGGGTAGAAGGGTTTGGCTTGCGGGGAGAGGTTGGAGAGGGGTGAGCGGTGGGTGGTCGCCGGTGCCGGAGTGGCGGCCGGCGAGCGGTGGTCGTGAGGACCTGAGGTGGGCGAGCGGGTGCGATCCAGGTTGTGGTGGTGCCAACTGCCATGGTGCACGTTCTGGAACCTACAATTGATATACGTACCCAAAGCTTGCTGTTCAGGTTGACAAACTTCAATGGAGTAGGCCTGTAGCAGAACGCAACAATTACAGTGTATTGACTAGACCTTTGCTGAAATCAGGGCAGCAACTGATAGTGAAATATTTCTTTTATTGCCACTTGTATGCAGCTAAGTACCTTTACTGGTGCAAGGAATCCATTCAGGGCACCAAGAAGGAACCTCGTAGCAATAGCCATCCAATATTTCACACTCAGTCCAAAACAAAGTGTTGAAAACAATGCTGAAATACAAGTTTGGAAATGGGTTAGCGATCATACATTAGATGTAACATAGTGCCAGTCTACTCTTGGAGTACATTTTGGTTCCCTTTCTTTGGTACTTACACCGAAAATATTGAAAATGCAATTACAGGCTTTCGTCCAATACGATCAGCTACGATGCCCAGAAGACTGACGCAATACATCTGCCAATCATATATGACGCACCTAAATAGAAAAGATCAGGTACGCACCATATATATGATAATTTTTGGGAAAAGAGGAACATTCATTGTTGACACTTGACTGTGATAAAGTTTACCAAGAAAACCAGCATAGAATCCAATGTCTTCTTCTTTTTGAGCAACATGCAGGTCTCTTATCTGTTTTAGAAATCAGTAGTTTTATTTGCAACAAAGCATATACTTCATTCAGGGGAAGAGAATATGTGAATAGAATGGCATGGCAGCTTACCATGAAGTAAAAAATGGGAACAAGGATGTTATTGGCAGAGCTGAGAAAGGACAAGAGAAGTGATATTGAGATATCAGTTACATGAGTACATAACGTTTCAGAAGAAGCATCTACATAGCTGGCACAACCGGTCGAGAAGGAGGAATGTTCAGCAATAGAAAAATAGAGAAGCAAGGATATCCGATCCAAATCCAACAAGAGTTGCAGTAAAATAAGACCATCCGTGGAGATGGAGAGATTAAGAAATGGAGGAGCTAGTAGCATGCCGTAGCATCAGCAGGTACGTTGGCCGCATAGACGATGATGTATATTGTACATACCCGAGGCGAAGGTGGTGATGCCGACGAAGAGCAGCTCCGATCCTTGTAGGGAACGCTCTTGCGGCTCTCGTTCTTCTTGTCCATGGCACAGCCGGGGCACCCCTCGTAGTACACTGCACCTTCGCCGGTGCCGACGCCGATCCCCCATTTCAGCTCGGCACGGTTAGAACAGAGGATGAGAAGAGACTGAGAAAGGCTAGCTCAAGGATCTCGTGTCTAATGTTCTAAGAGGAAAAAAAATCAAATATTTCCATAGAGAAGGTTGAAAGTAACATAACGATGATGCGTGTCGTGTGGCGAGTGGCGAACAAGGATATGGAAACAACTTGACGACAACATGGCACCCAAGGAGGTGAGGAAACAAGGTTGGAGACCTTCTAGCTGGTCCTGTTATATTCCTCAAAACAAATTAGTCTCATATATAAGTTGAAACTGGACCCTTTTTAAATTGAGCATAGCAATATTTCTTTTTTGACCCTAGGAAATGATTTATGCTACCTAATCATATTGCCTTATTTATCCTTAGCAGTTTTATCAGCTGGTCCTTAAAAAATACTTTAACTAATTGTGTTTGGGTGTCGCACGAGGTCAGTTAGAATGGTGCTATCTACTAATTGCCAGTGCTGTTGATAAGTCCCCTTCATCAAAGGAAGAAAAATACTGAAAGTAACTGATTCTTGATTCACTGTAGGATTAATTAATTTGATTTGTTTTTTTTATTAGCACATAGAAGAAAATAAAAATGCCAAATCTAGGCGCAATATAGTGTTAGATTGATCTCTTTCCCGATTGGCCCAAAGGCCAATCAGGACCTTGATCTGCGCCCTGATCGGGGGCGCTTACCCTATCAATGGGTAGTGGGCCCCTGTCGCGCTGCGCTATATAAACAGGGTGGGGGGACCCGGCTCGGCTCACGAGGTTCGCCGCAGCCAGCCGCCCCACCGACACACCTACCGATCTAGGTTGCGCAGTAGCGGCGGGAAGCGCCACTGCTACCTCACCGGCGACCGGACTGCACTGCGCGTCGCTGCCTTGCGCAGACTACATCAACCGAACCCGCGATGGCCAGCAGCTCCGCTGCTCCCACCCCTAGGGGTGAAGGTACCCCAATTCCCTCTCTCTCACACTAGGCACTCATCAGGAACCCCTTACCCACTCATGTCTCTCTCGAACCCGACTAGATGTGCTCTAGTGATCCTAGGCTAGGCCCTAACAATGGTATCAGACACCTCCTAGAACCTACTCTAGATCGGGAAAAGACTTAGATCGAGAAAAAGAAGAAGAAAGAAAAGCAACAGGAAAAAGAACCAAAACCCTAACCCTAACCCTAGATCTAAAGCAAGGGAGACACGGGTCCACTTACCTGCTGTCGCCTTCACCGCCGCCGGCCATCGCCGACGAGTGGCAAAGGCCGGCCGAGCCTCGGGCTCGCCGGAGAAAAGGCTCACCCGAGCCGCCGGAGCTTCCGCTCGGGGCCCGGGGGGGCGCACAAGCACCACTACAGGACCGCTCGACGGCGGCGCGCCCAACCCTCGGGGTGGACGCGCGCGCCGGCGAGGGGGCCCGCGGTGGCGCCGGCCTTTCTTCTTCTTCATCTAGATCTCGATTTTTTCGGGTCTTTTTGGAGAGAAGAAGGGGGAAGGCTAGCAAAAGAGGGGAGGAGGGGGGCTGCCGCGGCCGTGCGCCGGCGGGGCTATCCCTCCACCGCCGCCGCCGGCCATCGCCGGGCGCGGGAGAGAAAGCCCCGCCGCCACCGCCGCGGCGAGAGCGCGAGGAGACAGCGCGCGGGGGAAAGAAGGAAAGTGACTAGGGTTTCCGGGGGAGCCGGCGCTCCGCCGGGTTTTGATCCGCCGATTTTCACTCGTGGTCGTTCGATCCAAATCAACGGCTCACAGCGGCCGGCGGGGATCCGCGGTAGATTGGGCCGCAAACGGCCCAGGCGGGACGCGGCGGCAGGCCGCTTTCGCGGCCCAGGCCCAGGTTGCGGCCTGCCCGCGCGCGCCGCGTGCGAGGCCGGCGTCAAGCCGCCTTAGCGGGCCGTTTTCGTGGGCCGCACTGGCAGGCCGAAGGCGTAGCGCGAACGGGCCGCCGGCGTCGCGTTAGCAGGCCGTCTGCGCCGCGTTTCGCGGGCCTCCGGCGTCGCGCGAGCGGGCCGCGCGCGGGAACGGGCTGTGGGCCGTTTTCGCGCACGGGCCGATTTTCGCGTTTCGCACAGTAACCTCTGATATTTTGTTTTTTCTATTTCCAGAAGCATTTAATTAATGGTTTTTGCACAGTTTTAGTCTCTAATTCAATTTGAACCAACGGGATAATTTGTATTAGAGATTAATAAAGTTTTGTACAGTGTTTTGCTTCTGAAAATAGATTTATTTCACAGTTTCCGCTGCAAAAGTCATATTTATTGCTCTATTTAAATTTAATTTGAACCAACGAGATAATTAAATTTTGTGAGAGCATGATAAAGTTAATTAGATCATGGTGCTGTTATTTTCTGACCAACGTTGTTAATAACTGTATCATGATTTAAAAAGTTATTTTGATGCTTTTATTTCTATTTCTGCCAAACGGTGATATAGTTTTAAATTGCATCAACAGTTGTATGTTTTATTTTTTGACCAACGTTGGAAATGACTCATGCAATTGTCGTTATGATCTCACTTATGGATTGTGAATTTCAGGATCATTCAACTTAATGGCGTGTCTCAAAGAGATACCCATTCTCAAAGGCAACAACTACACAGAATGGAGGAAGAAGATTGAGTTCTCCTTCGTTTGTGGAGAAGTTGACTGGGTGCTGACCACACCGCAGCCACAAGCTCCACAGAAGCCAGTGAGGGCTGATGGTGATGATGATGCTGCATGGCAGCAAAAGGAAAGGGACTATGCTCCACTGGAGTTGGCATACACCCTTGAAAACAAACAGTGGACCACTGCCAACAAGAAATGTATGGCTTTGGTAAAGAATACGATTGAGCCTGCAATCTTGGGCTCGATCGCAGAGTGTGACTCCGTTTCAGAGTATCTCGACAAGATAAGGAATCAGTTCACTGGTTCCTCAAAGATATATGCTACCCAGCTGTTCAAGCAGCTGGCCACAGAGAGGTACAATGGCGGAGGGACTGGCATAAGAGATCACATCATGAGGATGTATAACTTGGCAGCGCAGCTGAAGCCTATGGATCTTGAGCTCAAGCCTGGGCACATTATGCATTTGGTTTTTGCTTCTCTGCCTAAAGAGTTTGACACTTTTGTTGTCAATTACAACATGCAGCCAGAACAGTGGGACATGGAGAAAATGATCGCCATGTGCGTGCAGGAAGAGGACAGACTTAGATCCTCACATGGTGGCTCATTACACTATGTGAAGGATAACAGAAAAAAGATTGCTAACCCCTCTTTCAAGGCACGTGGAAAAGCTCCCATGCAGCAGAATCACCAAAAGCTTCTCCCAGTAGACAAAGACCAATGTCTACATTGCAAGAAAAAGGGGCACTTCAAGAAAGACTGCCCCGACTGGTTAAAGTCAATAATGGCAAAAAGAGGTGAGAATATTATTTCTTTTGTAAATGAATCCTTGTATACACAGTATTCGAAATCTACTTGGTGGATTGACTCAGGTGCAACTGTTCATGTTGCAAATTCTTTACAGGGATTCCATTCGACGAGGACTACGCAAAGAAGCGAAAGATGCGTTGAAGTCGCAAATGGAGTCCAAGCAGAAGTTGAAGCTGTTGGCGATGTCTCTTTAGAGCTAGTTGATGGTTTCATGCTTGTACTTAAAGATGTGCTTTATGTTCCCTCATTACACAGAAACTTAATAAGTATTTCACGTTTGGACCATGATGGTTATGAATGTCATTTTGGTAATGGAAAGTGTGCCATTTGGTTCGATAATGCATGTGTTGGTGTTGCCATCCTTCACAATGAGTTGTATTTATTATCATTACGTGAAAAAGTTAATTCTGTGTGTGATGTGAATATGACTGTATCCTCGTCAGAGAAAGAAACAAAGAAAAGAAAGAGAACTCATGAAACATCGTCGAAATTATGGCATTGTCGTTTAGGCCATATTTCGAGGGGGAGAATAGAAAGACTAGTTAAGAATGAAATTCTTCCTCAATTAGAGTTCTCAGACTTAGAACAATGCGTTGATTGCATTAAAGGAAAATTTGTAAAGCAAATTAAAAAAGGCGCTAAGCGTAGCACAGGAGTTTTAGAGATAATCCACACTGATATTTGTGGACCTTTTCCTGTGAAAAGTGTGGATGGCTATGACTTGTTCATAACATTCACAGATGATTACTCCCGTTACGGTTATATTTATCCTATCAAAGAAAGATCAGAAGCGTTGGATAAATTTAAGATATTTAAAGCTGAAGTTGAAAATCAGCATAACAAAAGAATCAAAATAGTAAGATCCGACCGTGGGGGGGAGTACTATGGTCGGCATACCCCATTCGGCCAAGTTCCTGGACCTTTTGCAAGGTTTTTGCAGGAAAATGGCATAGTAGCCCAGTATTCAATGCCGGGCGAACCTCAGCAAAATGGAGTAGCTGAAAGGCATAACCGTACACTGATGGATATGGTGCGCAGCATGATGAGCTATTCCACCCTACCATTGGGACTGTGGATGGAGGCGCTGAAGACCGCCATTCACATTCTTAATAGAGTACCAAGTAAGTCGGTGCCCAAAACACCGTACGAACTATGGACAGGAAGAGTACCCTCACTAAACCACTTACGTGTGTGGGGGAGCCCAGCTGAGGCCAAAGTGTTTAACCCAAACATCGGGAAACTAGATCCCAAAACAGTAAGTTGCCACTTCATTGGCTACCCGGAAAAATCAAAGGGTTTTCGTTTCTACTGTCCAGACAGATTCACAAAGTTTGTAGAAACGAGACAGGCGATTTTCTTAGAGGATGAGATGGTGAGGGGGAGCATGGTAGCTCGAGAAATTGATCTTGAGGAGAAGCGGGTGTGTGCACCTAATCCGATGATTCAGGAACCATACTTCTCACTACCTATTATTCCCGCACCGATAGTTCCTGAGGTTGTGGTGCATGCACCCGCTACAGTCCCTGATATTGTGGTGCAGGCACCTGCTGTGATTCCACCAGTGGAAACGATGAGTGAAGTTTTGGAACCTGTCCTTCAGGAGCCAACTGAACCCATCGTTGCACACGAGGAAGAGTTACAGCAGCCACCTCAGAATAGTGTGCCACAAGCAGAGGCACAAAATATGCCTGAAAGTGAGGGGCCTAGAAGGTCTCAAAGGGTCAGAAAATCAGCTATCCCTGATTGTTATAAAGTTTATAACACAGAAGAAGTTCATATAGAAGGTGATCCCACTTCATATGAAGAAGCCATGAAAAGTGTTCACTCATCGAAGTGGCTAGAGGCCATGGAAGATGAGATGAAATCGATGAGTTCCAACAATGTTTGGGAACTTGAGGAGATTCCTAAAGGAGCCAAAACAGTAGGCTGTAAATGGGTCTACAAGACTAAACGTGACTCCAAAGGGAACATAGAAAGATATAAGGCGAGACTTGTGGCAAAAGGCTTTACACAAAGAGAAGGAATAGATTATAATGAGACTTTCTCTCCTGTCTCATGTAAAGACTCCTTCAGAATCATAATGGCACTAGTTGCGCATTTTGATTTAGAGTTACATCAGATGGATGTAAAGACGGCATTTCTAAATGGGGATTTAGAAGAAAACGTCTACATGAAACAACCAAAGGGTTTTGTCATGGAAGACAAAGAGCATATGGGATGTCGTCTAAAGAAATCCATTTACGGATTAAAGCAAGCCTCTAGACAGTGGTATCTAAAGTTTAATGATATAATAAAGAAATTTGGGTTTCAAGAGAATATAGAGGACAATTGTGTCTATGCAAAGTTCAAAAATGGGAAATACATTTTCCTAATCCTGTATGTGGATGATATTTTGCTTGCAAGCAGTGATATCAGTCTACTGCAAGAGACAAAGAAGTTCTTGTCCTCAAACTTCGATATGAAGGATCTTGGTGAAGCGACATATGTTTTGGGCATAGAAATTCACCGAGATAGATTGAATGGGGTTCTAGGGTTATCGCAAAAGGCATATTTAGAAAAGGTTCTAAAGAAGTACAATATGCATGCGAGTAAAGCCACACCTGCTCCTATAGTCAAGGCCGACAGTTTTGGGAATTTTCAATGTCCCAGGAACCAGTACGAGATCGATCAAATGAAAGCGGTTCCATATACTTCAGCTGTCGGAAGCTTACAGTATGCCCAAGTGTGCACTCGCCCTGACTTAGCTTTTGTCACCGGGGTTCTCGGGAGATATCAAAGTAATCCAGGTATAGAACACTGGAAAATGGTAAAGAAGGCGTTGCGCTACGCGCAAGGCACAAAAGAACTCATGCTTACATATAAAAGATCTGATTTCCTAGAGATAAAAGGGTATTCAGATGCAGACTTTGCGGGAGACAAAGATGATAGAAAATCCACGTCTGGATACGTATTCACTCTCGCAGGAGGAGCTATCTCATGGAGAAGCTCAAAACAGAAAGTAACTGCGTCATCGACGATGCACGCAGAATTCATAGCATGTCATGAGGCCACGGGGCAGGCAATGTGGCTAAAGAAATTCATACCCGGATTGAGAGTGGTTGACTGTATTCACAGACCACTAAAGATGTACTGCGATAATGAACCAGCAGTATTCTACGCTCACAACAACAAATCAAGCAATGCTTCCAAAGCCATTGAGATAAAGTTTTACGTTGTGAAAGACAGAATCCAGGATCACACTATAAGTCTCGAGCATATAAGAACAAAAGATATGCTTGCGGATCCGCTCACGAAAGGCTTACCTCCCAATGTGTTCAGGGAACACTTAGCCGGCATGGGTTTAAGGGAAAGCCTATAATTCCTGGATTGGATAAGGCCCAAAAGAAACAGAATTGTTTCAAAATGGAGAGGTGTGTTGTAGCTGTTGATTCTATCGGCAATCAAGCTGTGACGATGAAACATGCTCTACATATTAATCTACGATGAAACGAATAAAAGTGAAAAGTATAAAGCTAAAAGTAAATGATGAGATCAAGGGGGAGAATGTTAGATTGATCTCTTTCCCGATTGGCCCAAAGGCCAATCAGGACCTTGATCTGCGCCCTGATCGGGGGCGCTTACCCTATCAATGGGTAGTGGGCCCCTGTCGCGCTGCGCTATATAAACAGGGTGGGGGGACCCGGCTCGGCTCACGAGGTTCGCCGCAGCCAGCCGCCCCACCGACACACCTACCGATCTAGGTTGCGCAGTAGCGGCGGGAAGCGCCACTGCTACCTCACCGGCGACCGGACTGCACTGCGCGTCGCTGCCTTGCGCAGACTACATCAACCGAACCCGCGATGGCCAGCAGCTCCGCTGCTCCCACCCCTAGGGGTGAAGGTACCCCAATTCCCTCTCTCTCACACTAGGCACTCATCAGGAACCCCTTACCCACTCATGTCTCTCTCGAACCCGACTAGATGTGCTCTAGTGATCCTAGGCTAGGCCCTAACATATAGATAATAAGAAATTCGGTATTCAGAATTAATTACAGGAGTTGTATCACTAGGGATCAAACGGAAAGCGACACACACTACAACTAAAATATAAAAAAACTCAGTAGCTCAACGCAAGGAAGTGCTAAATGATTAATAACGATATGTACACTTGTCATAAGATATATGTGAGGCGCAGTTTAACGCTTACAAGCACAACTTTGTGATGAAAATTAAATTGCCTACTGTTGATTTTTTTTTGGCCAAGGAAAAACCTCTTTATTTTTTTTATTTTAGCAGTCTACCTTAAGTATATAGCTTCAATATCTTTTGTATGTGAATGATGCTAAGTCGTATGTTAATAAGTGTTTTTTTTTCATACGGACTCAGGTCTTATCCTTATTCTACACAGAAGAACCTTTGCTAGATAAATGAGATTTTTCCTACTAGTGCAAAGCAGATTGCATGGTACTGATTCAGAATTGTGCAAAGGTTCACGTTTTAACTCCAGGCTCCTTTGGAACGCATGATTTTTGAAACATAGGGACAGGAAGAATGCAAGGATTAGAATGCCCAAGCAGCTCGAATCCTATGGAATGAAACACAGGTTGCGCGTGCGTGTGTTTAGGTTATAATCCTTGAATCCAACATGGGTTCACGAAAAGTATGGTGCCCAACATGAATATTGAAAAATATAATAAAGGTGCCTATAATAAGTGCCAAATAACTTTTTTACAATTTTAGTTTAATTTCATTTTTAAGTTAAACATATGAAGTTTTGAATCATTGAGGATTTCTGCCCAATATAAAACCCAAGGGCGTCGTCACATGCTGACACCAAGAACTACATTTCTGCCAAAAGCTCATGGGCTCCGGCAACGGCGAAGCGACAACGACGACGCAGCTCATGGAGATCGCCAAGGTGGATGACCTCCGCGGGGTGGACGCGGGCCAGGGCCGCGGTGACGGCGTCCATGGCCGCTCACGGCTGCGTCCTGGTCACGCACGACGCGCTCGGCACGGAGCCCTGGCGGCGCGCGCTGTTCGGCCACGCCTTGCCGGAGCTCTTCGCGCTCCCGTTCGAGGACAAGAAGCGCAGTGGCCTCTTCTGCAACGGTCCGCACCGAGGCTATGAGGGGCAGATCCATAATGAAATGAACGCAGCTCTCCTTGCTGCGTTGTTCATAAAAAATGCAAAAATCAGACAAGAATCAAAATGAAAATCAGGCAAGAACCTAGCATAACAAATGATGCAGAGCAAAGAGATGGCACCAAATCTGTTCAAGCTAGCCTAGAGAAAGAACTACAGTGTGGATACTCTTGACCGTGAGCATGGCTGATATACCAGTTTTACACTATGCAGAGGTTGTACACTTTCACTATAAGTCGCGTAAAAGTTTAAGAGAACTTTAGACCCAACCATACTGTGCAAAAGTAGGCACTTATCACACTATCGAGGTGTGACTGCATAAGGACGCTACGAGACTTTTACAAAGATTCCCTAATAAGTGATACGTTTCCTCATAAGGGGATGAACCCTCCCCCAAGTGGTGTCCCCTTGACTGGACAAGCCATCGCGCAGCCTATGAGCCCCTTTTGCCCTTTCGGTAAGACTATCACAAACTAGAGTCTCTAATTAATTAGCCAAGATCAGAGCCCGTTGGTCTTATGGTTGTACTGTTTTCCTGGATGGTCACTCCATGTTCCAATTAAGGCGTGTGAGTTGTTGTAATTAACAAAGGTGCATAACATGTATTAAATCAGGTTCATCATTGTTCATTACTTCCCACCATAAACCGGTATAGCAACTAGCATAGCTACCCAACAATAAAGTAAAACCCATGTTGACAAGGGACAATATGGAAACTAGGTAAATCCTTAATTAGGACCCATCAAATTAAGACTCAAGCATGCATAGCAAATGTTCATGTTTTGTATATACATGTTGTATAGGACAGAATGTGATCAAGGGCATAACTTGCCTTCCTTAAGACTTGTTGCTGCTCAGAGTCTTCAAAGTCTTCTTCTTGAGATTCCTCGAACTGTGCTCGTTCTAGCGTCACACAATCATCCAAAGCAACTAAACAAGCAAACAAATACATCTAATGAGAAACAGTACACCAAACATAAAAATGTACTAAAAAGTGGTACAAACCTAATCTACACGTTAAGACGAACGCGTGAACGAAAGAATCACTCAAAACGGAGTTAAAATGCAAAAGATACGGCTTAACGAAGCTCTCGAGACTTGCTAATGAGGTTTTAAAACTTCCAAGGACTTAACTAGCGAGAAAACGAGCAGAAACTCGAGGGCTAATGCGCAAAAGCTTGAAGACCGACTGGATCGCGAGAGTCTAAACTTTCTAAGGACTTTTTCGCAAAACCTACAAGACACAAACTTTTAGATTAGGATTTCCTTTTTCCTCGAGGGCTAAACTGTAAACTGCAAAAGTGACTTCATCTTCTTCAACCTCCGTCCGATTGAATCGACTTGTGGGCCGGACTTGCCGGTGGCGCTCAGGTTGAGAGGGAGGGGGGGCGCTCGGCGGCAGCGGCTAGGCCAGGGGGCGGCACTAGGCGGCGACGACGGCCGGGCCAGGGCGCGGCTCGGCTCGCGGGACAGTGAGCGGTGCGGTGGCGTGGAGCAGTGGCGGCGCGGGAGGGGCGGCGCTCGGCGGCGGTGGCATGCTGTCAGCCATACATCCCCAGGCCTATGGGGAGCCCTGTACGAACTCACACAAAGGACATACTCGGTCACATATCAAGACATGAGGACTACTACACAGGGAACGTAGACTACATGGACTCCTGAAGAACTAGTCGGAAGGTAGTAGGACTACTCTGCCGAGTTAGAGTAGGACTCTCTAGTTGCATCCGACTAGTACTCTTGTACAAAAGACTACCCTGTAACCTTACTTCCCCGATATATAAGGGCGGGCAAGGACCTCCTTCAAAGAGGTTCAATCGAATACAAGCATACAACACATAGGAAGGCAGCTCGAACCTGTCTAAATCGTGTTCCTACATCACCATCGACTCCTTGATTTCGACGACACCCACTAACCAAAACACTATCTCGGGTACTCCCTTGATAGGTTGCCGGGTTAAAATACCGACACGCGCGGCTAGCGGCGGCGCACGGTTGGCGGCGACGGTGCACAAGGTGGCGTGGGCGGAGGACGCGGGGTTGGGCGAGCAGGAGCACGGCCATGGCCAGCCATGGAGCACGCCAGGAACATGAGAGAGAAATAAAGGGGAAAAGAGAGATTCACCGAGAACGACCTCCAAACTCGCGATTGAACGGCAAAATGGAACAAGGACGATAAGATGAACACGTTGGTGCGCTCACCTTTGGCCGAGGACCGGCGAAACGGTCAAGGACTGACAGTTTTGCCGGTCGCCGGAGTTGAACACATGCGTATGTTCGACGTCAGACTGCGGGAGCTACGGTTGATAAAATGAGATGGGGTTTGCGGTGTTGGAAAGATGACGCCAAGGTGATCACCGGAAAGTATTTATAGGCCTGGTTGGTGTCCGGATTTATTTTCCTTTTTTTCTAATTTTGGGAATTAATTTCGTATTTGAAAACATTTCCAAAAAAATCCTGAAATCCTAATTAAATCACGAAAAATACTCTAAAAATTTGGAAAAATTCAGAAAATTCTTGGAGATGATTTGGGACATGAGGAACCCAAATAAATACTTGGAGCTCCTGAAAAGATTTGTAGAACCATCCAAAATTGGATTAAGCTCTAGGAAAAATGAGAATAAATTTCATTAAAATGTGAAAAATTTTCAGAGGAACCTAATCATCATCTGAACATATTTTAAAAATTTTTCACACTCAAGGAATAAGAAATTCAACCATTATAAATGCAACACACTTAAACCTATGGTTCATTAAGTTAATTTTAGAAAAAGATTTTAATGCCAAATAAATTCACAAAGAAACCTTAAGGCCTTAAACGAACTCAAACAAATTCTAGAGAAATTCTAATTAATTTTTATTAACTTGCAAATGATGAAAATTAGGGTGTTACAGCCATTGGGGATTCAGAAGAACTCCCGGAATTTTCGGAAACAAAACAACACGCACACTGAAGAAGGACCTAAACGAACCTCACGGAGGATTTTATTAGTAAGGCTCCATGCAGCACAAAAATTCCGAATAGAAAAAAGAGGAATTGGGGCCCGATTGAGAAATTAGGGCAATGGAACCCACCCAAAAGAAAATCAAATTCCCTTCTGCTCACCAACACAGTAAGGAATCAGACCTCGCCCATCCCCCACCACCTGAATGGGAGAGGAGGGGAGGAGCCCTGGGGCGGCGGTAGTAGGCGGAGGAGCAGCGGCAGGGGAGGGGACTGGTGGCGCTGTTCCCACCGAGGAGCAGGGGGGTTTTCGGCAAGGTGGCGCGTGTGCGAAAGCTCGCATGTTTTTTTGTTTGATATCGCCCTTATTGTGTCCAAAGCCCAAAGCTCACTCCAGTCGTAAAGTATTCGAACTTCTTCTTTTTTTCTTATTATTATTTGTGAGCGATGGTTAGGGCGTCTAACTTAAAACAATTTGATTATTATATGTTAAATTAGCATTTTTAACGAATCAAAAAAATAGCATTATGAAGCTGTATTAAATCTGTTTTGCTGGTATATATTCACGTGTACTTGTAAAAGTACAGCTCAATAGTAAGCTTTCCACCGTAATAAGAAAGCTAAGGGCATTTCAAGCGGTACGAATTTGACACCTATAAAACTTGTTTTAGTCAAGGAGATAGAAGACTTCATAAAAATCTCCACTTTTTTCCAGCATCATATTTAAAACTGGATACGTAAACTTTTTACAAGACTAATAATCTACTTTTTTCTAGGGTAAATACTCTAGCCCTTGAGAGAAAAACTATGATGACATGGAAATGATAACCAACCATAGCACTTTGCACTCACGGTTCCCTCATCCCCCACTACACTTCTTTATGTACCCTTTGACACGGCTTTTCAACCAGCTCTTCCACCGGCTCATGCCAAAGCTGCAAGAATGAAACTGGCTTCACCAGTGAAGACATAGAGAAGCCGTTCGGCAAAATGAACAGGAGACCATGAGCTTAAAAAAAGTGGCTTATCCTGACTTCGCCCCATCCACGGTATAACCATATGACAATACCATCAACCTTGTTGAAAATACAATGAAATTACCATCACCTCTCTCTTCTTATGCCGCACTCTCACACATGCAAAGCAGGGTGGCACCTAGCACCGACGGCCACAAGGGCAACGGGTAGATCCAGCATGGGGCGGACAACGATGGGGAGCCACCAAGGCTGCGTGGGATGGATGACGATAGGGAGCTGACATGGAGCGGAGGGCGACGATGCGTCATGAGGCGAAAGGGTGATGGCGTGGTGGCATGGAGGGATGGGGAGAGGGGCACGACCATAGAGGAGCAGGGGTACGTGTGGGGAAGGTGGAGCCGAATCGGAGGACGACAGTGTGGGGATGGAGACGTGGGGAAGTAGGGGTCAACGATCATAGGAGAGTGTGGAAGGAAGCGCGGGAGCGAATAGGAGAGAGAAGGAATGGCCCTTATGAGAAAGGAAAGAGAAATAAAGAAAGGAAGAAAAAGAAGGAACGGGAACAAAAGAAATAAAAGAAGGGCCTATCTATCTATACTATCTATACTATAATATAAGGTCTATACTACACTTTCCACCAAGATATATTCTGCGGTACCTCTCACAGAGGCCCCACTCGTCAGTCCAAGTGTGGAGAAAGTTTCAACATTCTAGGCAAAAATGCTAGATGCAAAATGGTTCTGTCGTTTGCGCATGACTTTTTCCACCGGTGGAATTTTGATCACGTACCCGCGCCCCTACACCCCGGTCCCTGCTGGCAATGTTACCGTGATCCGATCACGGTGATCTCCGTAATTGACATTAACCCACGCGGCTACCTGTGTAGTTTCCTTCTTCAACACCCTTGCCCTTGGAGGGTCACGATAATTTCCTTCCTCTCCGACGTATCCACGGCAGCCGTGCATACTCCAGCGTTCTCAGGCCACACGCCATCCCCTTCCCCACGTGTAGAAACAGATCGTGTCTGTGGTGAAGCCCTGGCCGGTAGTCGTGGCTGCGGCAAGTCTTGTTCGTGGTGATCGCCTTGCCGGAGCTTGTGCCAACGGGTGA
The DNA here is from genome assembly GCF_000263155.2 of Setaria italica. Taxonomy (NCBI): domain Eukaryota; kingdom Viridiplantae; phylum Streptophyta; class Magnoliopsida; order Poales; family Poaceae; genus Setaria; species Setaria italica. The sequence goes on from NC_028457.1 coordinate 1,199,324, forward strand.
CTTGGTGAAATGTAGTTGCAATTTGATTCCACAGTGTCTTCGTTTTTGCCTTGTCGCTCATGTTGATGGCTTTGTTCTATCGCAATCTGAGGAGCGCGACCAGCACGACGGAGATCATCGACCCCCTATTCCTCCGTTCATTGTGTGGTGGTCATGCATACAAATTCCATCTCAATCTCCATGTCGATCGCATCTCTTCTGACTGGAAATTAAACCTGTGGAACAGTGGTGGATGATGGCCCCTTATAGTTTAAACCTGATTTTGATATGATCTGTTGACGTAGAACATCATTTTCCTATGCACGTTTAACAATGAGGAAGAGATAGACCTAGCTAGCTACAACTGCCTGACGACCAAATTCTCAACGGGGTCTGTTATACTTAGTTCTGCCTAGAGCAATGGGCCCTTTTATACCAATGTTCCTCGCATACAGGGAGCTATTTTTTTTTGTGCATGATAGTGACATAGTTTTAAGCAAAAGCCGTGGATCCTTTCTTTAGGTACTAACACCATTTTTTTTATTAAATCTTGGGTATGATTTTTGTTATCCCATGAAGAGTGTCCCAGTGAATCTTCCTGGCTACGAAGAGAGTTATGTTAAGAATGTCTAAAGATGTAATGGCATCTGACGTTGTTGTAACCCACCATCGCACCCTTAGATGGGAATGGATCCTTCTACCTATCCAAAGACCAATCTAAAACTCAATTCATCAACATCATTGCTTAATATTCCTAAGACCAAGTCTCTTAGCATTCTGCTAAACACGTGAAAAAAAATCACCACTTGAATCATTCTTCACCACCAAGATTTCTTATGAAATCCAAGGTTGCCTGGCACCTTCGAGCTTACGAACACAATTGCTTATGTCGCTACACATCTGATCTATTTGGGGCCACACGGAATTCCTTTAGGTTCCCAACCAATGGTTGAGCCTGAAGTTGAGTTCCGGCCATTTCGGTCCAACCTTTTTTCCCACTTATTTTATTATTTGTTTAGAGTTTCCTTTTATTTATTTATTTATTTATTTTTCTTTAGAGTTTCTTTTAATCTGCATCCATTTCCTTGGAACAATTTATCATTCACACTTGCACTAGCCCAATTTCACTCCAATTTTGCAGTTTTTTAGTTTGAGTGGTTTGTTCTCAAGGAACTCTCCTAAACCCTTCTTTTTACCGAAGCACCACTTCAAACAGTGCAATATATCAATTTCCCAAGCGATTAAATAGTTTTTTTTTATTACACAGTCCATGGGCACCAACTTGAAGAAAGAACACTAGCAACAGACTGTAAACTAAATTGCATTATTGCACATGCGACTGTTTCAGTCTTCTGCATTGCCACCATGATAATGCCATTTTCTTGCACTATGACATCCTATTGTCATCTCTCTCGTTCGACCACACTACTCTATATACTTCATTTGTACTGTTGGGGAACTGCCAGGAAAGGCTTGAAGGTCAGTATGAGCCCCATGACCTCTGTCAAATTTAGTAGCAGAAACATCATATGGTCTCCTGCATATACATGAAAGATGCAAGGATCAATCAAATACCTCTTTCAATCGACACCCTCTATGGTGATTGTACTAGGGTCATATTGGAGTAACTATATTTTATATACAATAAGTTATCACACACTTGTTATATTCATTAGAATGGTAGCATTTTGCATTAGGATGGTAGCACTGCAACTTATATGGTTCTCAGAACTACTGCATGTATATGGTCTATACCTGGAAAAAATGCGGCATGCTGGCGCTTTTGTGCCCATGAGAATCTGCATCCAGAGGTATTTCAACAGTGAGTCTCTTCTTCCGAATACATGTATTGTTTGGATTGGTACATGCTTTCATCTTATGAGGCAAAATGCAATCACTAAGCTAGGAATAGTAGTTTGAACTAGCAAATTTTTCTCCACTAAGAATTGAGGTAGCATTATATGAACAAGAAGAATTAATGCAAGAAAGCACCGGCTATACGTACATAATGCCTGCTCCAGCTGGAGCAAAAGCCTTCGACAAAGACATTGCTGTTGTAGCTATTCCATTTGCAGCACCCCTTTGTTCTTGTGGCTATGAATAGCATTCAATTCAGATATCATATTTATTTATGATTTTGGCGTTAGTACGAATACAATTCAATTCTTGTTAGGATATTGGATAATACATCAATTGAAACAGACACAAGTTGATACATACCACAGCATTGTTTTGTAGCAGAGAAGTGCCGGTAACTCTTGTTATCTGATCAAGATACTCACACATATAACCATCATTTAATTTCTCGTAAATTTCTAATGCTATACATGAGCGTACCTATTTAACCATGTATAGTGCAGTGGTAAGTGTGGTGATGTATTTTAACTATCATCATAAAGTACTTACTGCGAAAATACTTTTTAGCATTGCTGCAATGTAGAGTGGCACACCGAGTCTTATTCCTGATAAGTGTGTCATGAAGGGATAAGCAGCAATTATTGGTATAGACAATGCCTGCGAGCTCAAGGTCAATCGTTAAGAACTACAAATGTCTTTTAACAGAAAAATAGGCAATAATAAGTATAGATAAACTGCAAATAGTCAAATAATTGCAACTTTAGCAACTCACTGATGAAATTTGGGTTGAGTAGATAGGTCCAAAAGTTTTATTAACCCAACGATACGCAAAGAGTTGATATACTAGAAGGCTGGCGCCTACAATTCAACAAAGGATGATTATTGACCTTCCAAAAAGTACAGTTAGTACAGCTTAACTATAAAACACAAACAACACTGATCAAATGGTTGCGTAAGAGTTTTTGGAAAAGCAGTTGATTGAATTGGAATTACCTGCAACTGTAAGAACTTGGCCCACATCTTTAGATGAAAAGCTAAGCCCACCATATTTTCTATTACTTACGGTCCATAGAGAAAATATCTGATATTGAATTACAACAAATAAATTTCAGAAGCATTGTATTTCAAAGTAGCACAGTGGATCGAGTGAGTAAATGGTACCTCAGCATATGCAGTGTCATGGAGGGAGAAGACACAGTACGTGATAATAGATGACATCAATGGCCAGTTTTTGAGTAAGCTCTTCTTAGGTGGTTCTGTGCTTTCTTGATTAGTAGAACCTTCTACCATTTCAACTGCTCTCTCAAGGCCTTTGTGCTTATGTAGGGTCTCCTGTTTAGTTACTCGATGAATGCCAAGTAAATGAAAATAGCAGTAGAGATATGCTCATATGTGCAAAATTATCTAGCTTTTGTGTTTTTTAAGGTAGGATAGAACATTCATATGGAGTTGGCAATTTCAGTATTCCAATAAGACATATTATTTGTAAATTAATCGTAAAATACATGAAAACTCTTAATGTCAACACTGAAACACAAAAAAAAGTGTCTACAGAGTAGGTCATATTTACCGGGAGCCATGCACAGCTTATGAAAACCAAAGTAGCAAAAAGTGAGATACATAAACATGGTAATAAATATGGGAACCTGCATGATGTTGGATCAAGAAGACAAAATGAAAAGCATCATTTTAGGTTAGAGTCAAAAGAACTTAATTTTAGTCGAAAGACAAAAGGCATACCTTCCAAACACTGACTTCTCATGAAACAAATGTGGATATTGTTTGACGGGCTGCCAATAAGGAAGACATAGAAGGTGAAAAATATGATCCAAATGGTTGGGAAATAATAATCTGGGTAAGACTAAGATACCTGTGCTAGGTATCCCCCAATTGCTGGGCCAATTATAACACCCATTCCCCATGCTGTGCTGACCTAGATAAATTCGATGAAATGGGTCAAACTGAGTTTATGGTATGCAATAACTGTCATATGTGGCAAGTCCTATGTGTTTATATGTGGAACTGGAACTTACAATTGATATACCCAGAGCTTGCTGGTCAGGTCGACAAACTTCAATGGAGTAGGCCTGTGTAGCAGAAAGCAACAGTTACAATAAAATCGACTAGACCGTACCTTTGCTGGAATCAGGGGCAGCAACTGATAGTGACATATATTTCCTTTATTTGTTTTTAAGAATTGCCTCTTCTATGAAAGAAAATACCTTTACTGGTGCAAGGAATCCATTCATGGCACCGAGAAGGAACCTTGTAGCAATAGCCATCCAATATTTGACACTCAGTCCAAACAAAGTGTTGAAGACAATGCTGAAACAGAGGTTTGGAAATGGGTTAGCAATCATACATCAAATGGAGCATATATAAATGCCATTCTACTTTTGGGTCCATAAAGATACATGCTTACACTGAAAATACTGAAATTGCAATCACCGGCTTTCGTCCAATACGGTCAGCTACCATACCCCAGAAGACTGACGCAATACCTCTGCCGATCATATATGACGCACCTAAAGAAAAACAGGGTACGCACCATATATATGAGAATTTCAAGAAAAGGAAGTACGCATGGTTGTTGTTACTCGTTGACACTTGGGTGTGTCAAATATTACCAAGAAAACCAGCGTAGAATCCAATGTCTTCTTCTGTTTGAGCAACGTGCAGGTCTCTTATCTGTTTTAGAAATCAGCAGTTTATTTGCAAAAAAAACCCACATATTTGATTCAGAGAAAGAGAGTATGTGAATAGGATGGCATGGCAGCTTACCATGAAGTACAAAAACGGGAACAATGATGTTATTGGCAGAGCTGAGAAAGGACAAGGGAAATGATATTGAGATATCAGTTACATGAGTAGAAGATAACATTTATGAACATCTATAGCTGGCACAGCCGGTTTAGAAGGCCACAGCCCACAATGTTGAGCAAGAATATCCGGATCGAACAAGAGAGTTGAAGTAAAATAAGACCATTCATGGATATGAAGCGATAAACAAATGAAGTAGTCGCAGCATCAGCATCAGCACGTACGTTGGTCGGATAGACGATGACGTATGTACGTACCCGAGGCAAAGGTGGTGATGCCAACGAAGAGCAGCTCCTTGTAGGGAACGCCCTTGCGGCTCTCCTTCTTCTTGTCCATGGCGCAGCCGGGGCACCCCTCGTAGTACACCTTCGCCGGTGCCGGCGCCGACGCCGATGGCGACGGAGGCGGCGGCTCCCCCATTTCAGCTCGGCACGGTCGAGTGGAAGGCGATCAATGAATGCGCAGAGTAGGATCGAGCAGGGCGAGGCGCGTCAGAACAGAGGATGAGGAGAGACAGAGAAAGGCTAGCTGAAGGATCTGAAGGAAGGAGCGGAAGCGCGGAAGGAAACGTGGAAGGTGCCGTGGGTCCCTCCTTAGGTCGTCGGTCCGCGTGCCGGCGTTACGTCTGCGCCACAAACCGATGGCGAGGACGCTGAGCGGGGTGACAGATGGCCTGCGGCCTGACACGCCTGCCTGCGGATGTGCCTGTGCAACGCCGACTGCAAAGCCTGAAAGCGATGCGATGGAGAGGGCAGTGTCGCCAAGCCACTCTGAATCCTGACCAGGAAAAAATGTTGACGAAACTGGCAGCCGCCGTCTCCATCCAATCCAAAGGTCCCAAGCTCGCCGGTAATCTGCATGGAACAATGGCGGCCTGGGGAACGAGATCACCCTACCACCATACCTCAGGTGATTGGTCGTCACTCCGTTACTCCACTGGACTCGAAGAATGTGCAGCTAGGTAGGTTGCGAAAATTTCTGCAGCCTTCTTCGTTGATTGCCTGCTAAAAAAACTGCTCCCGATCGAAGAAGGTGCTGGATATTCCTGTTCGCCACCTGCCGGCGGAAATTGACCTCAACGGCACCAGCGACAGCGAGGTGAGAGGCCTCTCGATCGACAAGGACGGCATTGCATTGGCAGAACACGCGTACACGCTACTCATTTCTGAATCCACGGTGCAAACGACAAAAGGATTTTCATGGGCTGCAAGTTAAATCCTTCACCGATTTCCCCAGGATTTTCAGGCCACGCAACCTGCTGAAACTGAAAGTGCCTTTCAGTTAAGGACAGCAGGCTCAGGATCGTCAGGGTGCATTGGTCAGATTCATCCACACAGGATTCCTTCAGCCTGCTGATCGGAAAAGCTAGGTGATCGACTTCAATCGAGCTAGGACGACAGTCACCATCCTACCACTATCAGCTAGCTTGTTAGGTAGCTTCATTAGTCTAACAGTGACGCACCCTGATTTTAGTGATTACCACTCAAGTGCAAATCCCACTGATCTCACATTGCTACTATACTATTGTAGCACATCTCATGCTTAAATGGGCTGGCTTTATTTGTAGGTTTAGAGCGACGAGGAGCTGTCACTGTCTCTCCCGAGTAACATTAGAAACGGCAGATGGCACTCGAGATCGTCTAGACAAAAAAAAAAAAAAAGACCATGATGATGAGAGAGATAATAAAAGTAACAAGCGCGAGGGAGGGGGTGGTTTCCTTTTCCTTCTTTCCTTTTCTAGTTTTCACGTTGATCACCTAAATAAAAATGATATCTCGTACACTCAATTTTTCCTTTTTTTTACTAGTTATCCTTTGAGATACTCTATATATACTCCCTCCATTCTTAAATATATGACACCGTTAACTTTTTACTTCAATTTTTTTTGAAAGGAACGGCAAAAGCTTTGCCGTAAATTTTATTAGAAGAGAAAAAAGGAAAAAAGTTTTTACTTCAATTTTGACCACCAATATTTATTAAACGAGTTAGTTAACTAAAGTAAAATGTTGTCAAATGTACTTTAGCTTTAACTTGTAGGTTTATCTATTTGCAAAAATATTTGTAGAAAAGATGAATAGTCAAACAAATAAAAAAAGTCAACGGCGTCATATATTTAAGAACGGAGGGAGTATATTTCACCTCATTCTCAAAAATATAATCTATGCTAATTAATTAAACGCCATCTTAACTGGGAAATCCCCTTTATTTTCCCCTCTGATATATAGCCATGCATTTCATCTAGGATAGCGACACGCTTGCTCGGTTGATGTGGTATGAAAAGTCTAGATGGGCACCTTTTTGCCTCCTTGTTCCGTTAACTTAAAATGGGTTTATTTCTATGGGCGTCATAGTCTTTTTTTTCCCTGATTTCGCCGTGCTTTGGGTCAACATGGAACATAAAACATTGATGTCTCCGGGCTCTTTTAGCGTTGTAAAGATATACTGTATACTCTCTTTTTTTTCATGGAGAGAGACGCAGTACAGATAGCATAAGTGTGTCAGGTATACATGTACCGGAGGCGAGGGTGATGATGGGGCAACGAAGAGCAGCTCCTTGTAGGGAATGCCCCTGCGGCTCTCCTTCTTCCTGTCCATGGCGCAGCCCGGGCAGCCGTCGTAGTACTACACCTTCGCCGCCGCTGGTGCCGCCGCACCGTCGGTCATTTCAGGTAGGTCCGGCGGCCTCTCAGCCTCGATCGATCGAGGCGACCGAGGATCACTGACTAAAGACATTGTGTCTTCCTTTCAGCTGGTAAACAGCGAGAGACTGGTGAGCAGAGCAGGCGATGGACTGGCTTAAAAACCCTAAAAAGGCAACGAATTTATGTAGCTATTGCGCATCTGCAAGTGGTTACTAGTTTTATCAGTCACGCATAAAAGCCATCTCTAATGGATGGATGGATGAATGCTCATTTTCATAAAAATTAATTAATTTTTTCTTTATTGGGAAAAAATACTGCTACATTTTATCTGATCAAAGTTGTAACCACAGAAGTGCGTTGTAGCCTACAGTAGTCCTAAATGACACAAAGGAGATAGAGTTAAGAGTTTGGACGCTACAACTATCTATCCCAGATACGGCTAATGTTTATTCTACGGACACAGATTTGGCAACTTGATCCCAACCCAAATTAATCTGCATCATCACTGCTTGGCTACCGAGAGTAGTGCAGCCTTCTTTAACTATAAATGTCACAGACACATCCTTCCATATCTGTGGGTCTGCTGCTTAATTGAATGCGCCTGCCACTAATCTGGAATCAGTTTTTAATTAGTAAAGGATCAATCCACAAAGATGAACTTCACTACACACAAATGATTCTGATGATTAATATGTTGAAGAACAGACAAGTCATTGTGGCACCTGGCTTTGGGACACATTAATATGAGTGGTTCAGGTTGAAGCCTGTGCCGAACATTAGCAAGATGCGTGTTGCCTACATATTACAAAGTTATAATACATCGTTTTTCAAAAAAAAATATTACAATTTATCAAAATTTTCATTAATCATCTGAACACCTTAAAGCTTTTGATGGAAACAGAATCTAATCCGTCCTTGGTTTGTTCAGATTCTAGACAGCAGATCAAACTTCCATATTCTGAACCTTCTAGAGCACCCTTGACCATCATTATTTCCGTTTTTTTGGCTCATGCTTGACCAACTGTAAATATGTCCCAGTGAACCCCTCTTTCAGAGTCTCTAGCCTTAATATACTATTCTGGTAATGCAGGCAACACCAGAAAGGGTTCAAAGGTGGATATCAGCCCAAGGAGCTGCACCAAATTCAGCACCACAAACACCACCTGATCACCTGCAAATTCAACAATCCAAAGTAGATAAGCATAAGCATATACATGTTCCTGTCCTCTACCATCACAAGGAAATATCCCACATAGAAAAACCATGCTTTTTGTATACTAGTTTATTACCATAGGAAAAAAATGAAACCTTATGCAAGGTATAGTAGGAAATTGATAGTTTACCAGGCAGGAAAGTAGCATCTTGACGTTTTTGTGCCCATGAAAACCTGTGTTGATGAATATGAATTCAGAGTTTGGGATACACAGAGAATAATGGTCCCCCTTTTTTTTTTTACTTTCTATACTTTATTTTAACACACACTCTTTGGACATAAAGGTGACAGAGAAATTTAAGTTCTATATATGTTTACGAGAGGCTCGTGAAAATTTTAGGAGCTTATGCAGATTCTATACTATATATCAAATAGATATGGAAATTGATACTTACAGAGCCCCTGCCCCTACTGGGGCAATTGACTTGAAAAATGACATTGCAGTTGTCGATACGCCATTTGCCGTGCCTCTTTGTTCTTGGCACTAGAATTGAATTTTAAATATATTAGATATATTTGATTTGTGTAATAACATACTACCCAACAAATTCACTTGAGTTCATACATACCACGGCATTATTCTGTAGAAGGCAATTTCCTGTTGTGATAGTAATCTGTATAGGTTGCAAAAGAAGATAATGTAAACTTGAATACCATTAAAATTATGGAAAACTACTTCCACTATGTTCTCCATAGAAAGGGAGTCATTAGCTTACAAATGGTGCGGCAAGTTATGTAGTTATTTGAACTGTGAAGAAAGAAAGAACAATGCTTACTGCAAGAGCACTTTTCATCATGGCTGCAGAATAGAGGGCGAAAGAAAGTTTCGCTCCGGATAGGTACGTCATAAAGGGATAAGTTGCAAGAACAACTATACACACAGCCTGCAATGTCATGTTGAAATTTTAAGTGATGACCATGAGATATGTATTTTTATGTTTGTTTTTTGAAGAAACAGTAGGAGGCAACTCACAGAAGCCACACGTGACGAGTTTACTGTTCCAAGCACTTTATGAACCCAGCGATAAATGGCTGGTACACTAGAAGACTAGCACCTGAAATGTAGGGAGGAAAGTCCCAGTCATAAAGAAAATGAAAGGAGAAATCCATATCAGTGTCTCTATATATGCACACACAATGCTGCAAACATCTTCAGTTGAGACGATGGGCAATGAAAGCGGAGGTCAGAGGGATGTGATACCTGCCATAGCAAGAACTTCACCAATGTCTTCAGTTGAGAAGCTGAGGCCACCATACTTCCGATCGCTCACAGCCCATAAGGATAGTATCTAGTATTGAAAGATGTACATTGGTGGTCGGACATCTTTGTTCAGAGCTATGTGTGAAGTTGAAATTGAGTAGTTTAAGCAGTACTATACTAGATGTTTTTACTCATGAGGAATGTATTGAATATCATTTATATGGGCTTACTAAGTATCATCCAAAATATAAAATTCCCCACTGAGTACTAGCAGGCTAAAAATGGGACATGAATTCTTAGAGAATATGATTTATTTTTACCTCACTATATGCTGTGTCATGAAGGCTAAACAAACAGTAAGGTAGCATAGTTGACACCCAAGGCTTGTTCTGGAGCAAACTCTTCCTGCGAGGTGAATCCCGATAATTGTCTTTTGATGACAATGCTTTGACTATTTTGGTATCCTTTTCAGGAACATTATGTTTGTGTATAGTCTCCTGTAGTAAAGTCACGTTAATAATAAGACTAGATAATATTTGCACTAATAGAGTGACAATATGCCTCAAATGAAGTTAACTAAATACTACTTATAGTATAGCGTAGAATACATAGCAAGCATATTTTCTACAAAAATGACCACACTACACTCCAGTAGTGGATTTATTAATTGCATCTTGGGCAGCGCATGCTTTAAGTTATGTTTATTTGAGAATTTATGGAATATAAGATTTGATTTTATCACGCACAAGCAAAAATAATAACAAATATTAGTGTCAGTATTTTGTATGGGAAACTAAAATGATGAGAGATTTTTTTAGTTGAAATGTTACATACCGGAAGCCATATACAGCTTATTAGGACAATTGTAGCAAATGACGATACACTTAGACAGGGTAAGAGGTAAGGAAATCTGCAAAATCCAATTAATTGAGCTATGATAATATGCAAATGTACACCACTAATTTCTAGCAATTGGTAATGGACTATAGTTGCGCTTGGATGACTTACCTGGCAAAAATTGAATCTTTGGAAAATATGTGAGGATATTTTTCAGTAGGCTGTGAAAGAAAAAAGAGACTGGAGTAAGAAAATAAGATACTTTTTCTCTCCTTTTCTTTTTTGAACTGGTACCTGTGCAAGGAAGCCTCCAAGAGCTGAACCAACAATAAGACCCAAAGCCCATGCCGTGTTCACCTATGATTAAAGTACATTCAGTTAGACTAATCTTCACATTGAAAGGTTTATTTAATAAAATACACAGAGCTTGACTCATGAGATTACAATCGAGAGTCCAAGTGCATGATGTTCAGTTCGACAAACTTCAACGCAATATGCCTGCAAAGGTCGATAAATGTAACTTCTAATTTAGCATACTCATTTTAAAACACATAAGTTATAGTCTAGACGGATTTATTGAAATTGGTAATTTGGAAGTACCTTTATTGGGGCAAGTAGGCCATTTAGAGCACCCAGTACAAATCTTGTAGTAATTGCCATCCAATACGTTGTACTCAGACCAAATAGTGTGTTAAATATGACCCTATAGAGTGCATGCATGTGGGAAAATGAATTGAGTACTAAACAAATATTGAAAACTAAATGAGCTAACAGTCAGCTATAATTTTTGTAATACATACACAGACAAGATTGAAAATGCGATGACAGGCTTCCGTCCAATACGATCTGAGAGAATGCCCCAAAAAATTGCAGCAGTGGTTCTGCCCACCATGTATGATGCAGCTGCAATTAGAAAATGCATTCCCGTAAGTTTTTTACATTCAAATTTTGAGTTTTGTGTGATATTAGTACTCCAACTTTAATAATCTCTAACTTGTAAATCAATGATGAGACAGAAACTATACCTAGAAAACCAGCATAAAATCCAATGTCTTCCTCTGTTTTAGAAATGTGGAAGTCCCTTACCTATGAAAATCGGGAAAAAAGATATATTACTAAATAAGCATAAGGTATACAATCGAGTAATCTGATCAAGTTAATGATAACATTAGGTTGAGTCACTTCAGACCGAGGAAACTGCTTGGGTGTGGAAATATTCTCACAACAAAATGTACATGTGTACCTCCCAAGTCTAAATTGGAACTCATTCAGTGTAAGAGGAATACAAAATAAAAGAAATCTTTTGACATCTATGAGCAGAATGCTACGAGTACAAACTCAAAAGACTTCCAAAGGTTCGCACAATAAACTGAACCTACAACTCAAAAACAAAAATGAAACTGAAGTCATCACAACGCATCACACAGATTGAATAGAATCCAAAACTAAGACTACTTGCCGTGTTCCTATCTCTGGTGACTCATCTCGGTGTGATGAATATATCATCAAACGGAGAACATATGGGTACATAAATCGCTGATTGTGCTGCGTGATGCTGTTACTGTAGGATCGTGGTGACGGATCGAGTAATTAAAGTCGTAAAGAACGTAACCGTCCTCAAGATTAATGCAATGTGATATACAAGTAGATGACTGACTAGATAACATGACAGCACATACCATGAAATAGATGAATGGGAAGAGGCACGTGATTGGTAAAGCTGAAAAAAAACACAAAGGAAAAAAGTTACATTATCTTTAATATTTTGTCTGAACCGGATCTCAGCTTGCAAATTATTGAAAATATTGATCGAGTAATTAAAATAGTTAGTAAAGCGCGCACAGCTAAGGCGTTAGATGGATGCAAATAAGAAAGGAACAAGGCGGCAGGTAGCTAGACATAGTAGCCAGACACATAAGAGGGCAAAGCTGCTGCAGATGCAACTGCTCCCTATGTTTGTTGGTCTCATATTTGAATTTCTGACTTTAATTTGTGCCGGTAAACTGTAGTGCTCCATCATCAGTCGTATTTGGAAGCTCGATCAGGTCTTATATACTAGCAGTTACACAAAAAGGGGAGACTAAACAGCCGTGTTAGTACCGATCCAATCGGGACTGGCACAGAATATTAACTTCTGTTGATGGCTTGGTCTTAGGAGGGTGTTTGGATCTTTAGGATCTTCTAAAATTTATGTCACATCGAATATTCGGAGGCTAATTAGGAGGATTAAATATGAGCTAATTATAAAACTAATTACACAGATGGAGGCTAATTCACGAGACAAATCTATTAAGCCTAATTAATCCATCATTAGCACATGTTTACTGTAGCATCACATTGTCAAATCATAAACTAATTAGGCTTAATAGATTCGTCTCGCAAATTAGTCTCCATCTGTGCAATTGGTTTTGTAATTAGGGGGTGTTTGGGAACACCCTATTAAACTTTAACACCTGTCACATCGGATGTTTGGATGCTAATTAGGAGTACTAAATATAAGCTAATTACAAAACTAATTGTACAGATGGAGTATAATTCGCGAGACGAATCTATTAAGCCTAATTAGTCCATGATTTGACAATGTGGTGCTACAGTAACCATTTGCTAATGATGGATTAATTAGGCTTAATAGATTCGTCTCGTGAATTAGCACAAGGTTCTGTAATTAGTTTTATAATTAGCTCATATTTAGTCCTCCTAATTAGCATCCGAACATCTGATGTGATACTGTTAAAGTTTAACACCTTGTATCCAAACAGCCCCTTAGTCTATATTTAATACTCCTAATTAGTATCTAAATATTCGATGTGACAGGAATTTTAGGAGGTGCTAAAGAAACAAACACCCCCTTAGCCAGCATCCTACATGCATGAACATAATGCTGGATCTTAGATGGCATTGCAGCCTTTTAAGAGCAATGGTGGGCTGTCTTCTGCTTTTCGTTGTGATCAGCTAGACGAAGTTATGCTAGAGGAGGCAGATCAAGATTCCAATTTTCTATCACGGGTGGGGCCAGCAACATGCTCTGTCCTGTTTGGTCCAGGCAGAATGCCTCCGGCGACGCTCATCACCGGCGGCCGGCGACCCGGCAGCGGCGGCGGACACTACTTAGAGCATAATGCAAGCATTCCCTGACGACCGAACTAGGCAAGAACCAAAATTGGCACAGTGCAGGCTCGAGTTCGATGTACACCGGATGCGTGCATGTCCAACAGAGTAGCTAGCAAAACCCAAGATGACTGAACCCAGTTGCCGCGCACAAGGCATTGTCTAGAGCCTAATGTAGAGCAACAGTAATGGAAATACGTACATGAGGCGAGGGAGGTGACGCCGACGAAGAAGAGCTCCTTGTAGGGGATCCTCCCTTTGCTGCTCGCCTTCCGCCGCTCCATCGCGCAGCCGGGGCAGCCCTCCACCGCCGGCGCCGGCAGCAGCAGCGGCGCTTCCTCGGAGCCCATCTCGACAAGACAATTTGCTTCGGTCACCTAGCTACCTAGCTATCTGCAATGCAAAGCCACTATCGCACTGGCACAGCATGCAACTGCTCAAGCTCCCTGCTCCTCTATATATCCATCCACAACACGGGTGGGCGCGGCAATGCTGCTGCCTGCAGAGAACGTGCCCCACGAGCAGTAACAGTTTACCCCCACCTGGAACACAAAGATAGCTACACAACATCCAATTTTTCTGACAAAAATGTTCTCCACAATTTTGCTTCCACTGTAATAGTATGTGCTCTCTGGCTGGTCTCTATTTTACAGAAAAATACATGTCCGGTTCAGGGTGCCATGTTTTTTACACGACGCAGAAGGATGGGCCAGTCAGCAGAATAAATAGAATCTTGAACAAGCAGAGCAAATAGAACCAAACCAGATACACCATTAGGGTAGAATTGTCTACTAATTTCATTTCCAACAAATAATTCGGAGTTGCTGTACCTTACATTATTGCTACTTACTGTGCAGCAACTCGGCACAAATAATGCCTGCCTAATCAAAAGCAAGCAATCGATTGGCCACCATTTACCAACTATACATTTCCTCTACTAAAATGTTGCAGTTACATAATAACACTAACAGTTACAAAGCAAAAATCTCCATTTTCCTCTTTCAGGTTCCTCCTGGTGGAAGGGCATTATGCCCTTTACCTCACGGGTGAAGACTCTATTTGAACATCACTAAACTTCCATAATCTGAGTTTTTAATTTCTATTATATTGCTCTGGCACAGCCAGAAAGGGTTTGAACGTGAGGATTAGTCCGAGCAACTCAATCACATTCAGAAGAAAGAACACCATCTGATCACCTGTGCAGGTAGAAAAGAAAAATCATATGCTGCCAAAAAGAAAAGGAAAGGTGCATCTGGAATTTCCTAAAAAAGGAAGCTACTTTACCTGGAAAGAAAAAACCATGCTGCCGTTTTTGTGCCCATGAGAACCTGAAAAAAAATACCCCAATAAAAATCAGCAAGAGTACATGCTTCACATGGAGCAGAAGCATTATAAATCAAATTTACAAGCAGTAGGGCACTAGGAGATCCAGTATAAAGTATATCTCAGCCTTATCTACTTTTGAAAATTAAATTTAGCAGCACAGTAGTCTAATTCAAAGTACACTACACCTCAGCCTTCCTATTCTTGAAGCTTCAAGCACATTTCATTTGAATATACTGTCAAGGCATGCGTATTGAAAGTTTATTTCAACTTGGAACTCAAAATATTTCTTCAAAGAAGACACAAGGAACAAATTATACTCACACAATGCCTGCTCCTGCTGGAGCAACTGCCTTGAAAAACGACATTCCTGTCATGGACAATCCATTTGCAGCTCCTCTTTGGTCCTGAGGCTGTTAACAAGTATTGTCATCAGTCAGTTGAAGATTAGGAGCAGAACTTTAACAATAAAAATTGAGCTGAACACGTGTGCATACCACAGCATTATTTTGAAGGATGAAATTGCCCGTAATGATGGTAGCCTGATATAGTATGCCGTAAACTTTAGTTATAACAGAAAATAAATAATACAAACAATCTAAATATTCAATAGAAAAAGGGCGTAGACCGCTACGTGGTGGGTAACGATGCAAGATTCGTATGCTTAATATTTTTCAACCATCACCAGGAACTAAAGTTTCTTCTTTTCTTTTCCATTTTCTGAGCAGAGTAACTGCATACTTTGTAAATGTACCAAAACTGCCATCTACGCAGTTATTTGGTTCTAAAAGATCAAATAATAGGACTCACAATGGGATGCAAAAGATACTCACAGAAAGATTATTTTTTATCACAGATGCAATATTGAGAACGATTGATAATCCAGGTTCTGATAGGTATGTCATATAGGGGTAGGCAAAAAGGATAGGGATGCACAGGATCTGCAAGATTGAGCAAAATAGTTCAGATAAGCATCAAGAAGAGGAAAGGGACTGCATCAACTAAGTAGCATAAGCTTTTACTCACAGCTGCAATCCGAGAAGAATTGACAGGCCCAAGAACTTTGTTGATACGAGGGTACAGGAACAGTTGATATACAAGAAGACTGGCACCTGTACAATGGAAGAGGTAAAATAATGTAAATGGCATTATCACAAATACCAAAATTTTGGTTACAAAGTGATGAGAATCACAATGATGCAACCAGCAGAGGACAGAATTTGCACATTTAGTACAGCTTCAGGGGAATGATCGAAAAATCAGTTTTCCACATACATGTGAAAGGTTATAATTGGGTACATACAGTTATCTAATTAATATTCGGTAGTACAAAAAACCACTTTAGACTATAATGGAGTTTTTACAAATTATTAACACTAACAATAATAAGAAAATTCACCTGTAACTGCAAGCACTTGACCTACATCCTCAGACGACAAGCTGAGTCCACCATACTTCTTGTCACTTTCAGCCCATAGAGAGAACACCTGGAATTAGTTTTTGTTAGGGCTCTAATACATGCTGAAATGTCTTCTAGACTATTCGAGGGGAAAAAGACTAGGTCCTCAAGGAAATAGCAAGTACACATATACATAATTTCAGATCATTTTCAAATAAACATGGAAATACAAAGTTATATGTTGCTACAAATTCATATATGAAACCAAGGATAAATAATGATATTCACAGCAATAAAAACCACCCTTAGACTGACATGGATAAATTGCTCGGCTGATGGCAACTGATGATTTATAAGGTGCGTGTTAAAATTTTATTTCTTGAAACATCCACTATATTTTAATAGCTAACTAACCTACATCAATTTACAAGATTATGTAACAATAGAAGTCGTGTTCCAAAAAAACTATACCACTTTTGTCCCTATATTTTGAAATCTCCAGTTGCTGGTAGCTTTGTTGGGTGCCAACTTTTTTTTTCCTGACTAAAATTTTAATACCAGAATGAATACACCATATTGAACATTATTGGGACAGCAAGACCAAGTTCTTCAAATCTCTAACAGAGCAGTACCAGGTATGTTCATAACATGCATAGATTTTTCCTAGCTTTTCAAATCATAAATTAATATCCCACAAGTGATAATAAAAAGTACCTCTATGTAAGCCATGTCATGGAAGGAGAAGATGCAATAGACAATTATTGATGACATCAATGGCCAATTCTTGAATAAGCTCTTCTTGGTATTCAAACTTCCACTTTCTTCAACCTTTTCTTGTGGATCAATCAGATGAGCCTCCAAAGCTTCAATGCTCTGGTTTTCATTTTCACTACCTTTATGCTTGTGCAAAGTCTCCTATAAAACATTTTTGAGATGCTTTATGGTGGGTACAGAGGAATCAAAATTAAGTAAAAAATATTGGTGGATGCCAAATGAATTCAAAGCGATTTCACGTACCGGCATCCATATGCAGCTTATGAGAACAGCAGCTGCAAAGACTGATGTGCATAAGCATGGTAAGAAGTATGGGAACCTGACAAGTTCCCACAGAAAGTAAGTACTCTGTAAATTGATTATATGGGACTATCTTCTTCTGCTATGTAAAAAAAGAAATACCTTCCAAAGAGTGAGTCAGGTGAAAAGACATTTGGAAAATTTTCTGCAGGCTGTCATAAGGTAACCAGGTTAGAATTGACAGTTAGCTATGCTTTAACATTGTAAAATTGCCTCTGCTGTACCAGTGCAAGGTAGCCTCCTAGAGCAGGACCAATGATGAGACCTATTCCCCATGACGTGTTGACCTAAATTACGTGAAAGTGAATTCAATTATGAAAATCATTAGAGTATAAGAAATATTAGTAACACATCAATGTGAATTTTGTATCTTACAAGTGATAATGCTAGAGCTTCATGTTCCGGTCGGCAAACTTCAATGGCATAAGCCTGTAATATTCAAGAAAGGTGTTATTAACTACAGCGCGTTGTAACAAAAAAAATCTTGCAAATTCACCATACCTTAATTGGTCCAAGTAGGCCATTTAAAGCACCAAGCAAAAATCGTGTAGCAATTGCCATCCAATAGCTGACACTAAGCCCAAACAAAGTATTGAACACAACCCTGAGAAATTTTATAAGAACTAAGTTAAGAGTCTCATTTCCGCACTCAATCAACATTCTTCCATATAAATGGAGGCAAAATGTTACTAACACGGAGAAAATGCCGAATATAACAACTGGTTTCCTCCCAATATGGTCTGCCGCTATTCCCCAAGCTGTTGAAGTCAAGCATCTAGCAAACATAAATGAAGCACCTGAAAGCATCCATAGTATGTAACTGATCAGTCACGAAAAATTCACCATTTATAAATATCGAACTAAGCCAAGCTGAATATGAGGGAGAAGTTCATCAAAACTAACCTAGGAAACCAGCATAGAAGCCGATATCTTCTGTTCTTTTAGCAACATTCAAGTCTCTTATCTGTGTAGTAAGAGACAACATTCAATTACTGATGTACTAGCTACTTATTTGTCATACAACGCAAAACCCTGAATAACCAGAAAAGGAGTACCAAATCGTGTGCATACCATAAAATACAAGAAGGGGAACAATGATGATATTGGTAAAGCTGAAAAAGAGAGAAGAAAATTACAAACAGTAAATATGCAACAGACAGTATTTATGGAAATAAAGAAAAGCCATGAAAAGTAAAGTAAGATTAGCAGAACAGGAAAAAAATGCCAGTCATGTTCTGTAGGTCCAGAAGTGCAGATGCTGACATTTATGAAGTTAGTTCAGTAATAGTGACTAAGACATTTGCTGAATAAGACCTGACAAAAATGCTCATCCACTTGAGAAAACAACCTTAAATGAAGACAGCATACGATTGTGCATGATTAAAGATTGTGACATGATGAACAATATAAGTACAAAGTTTTAACCCGAACTTGTCACAAATTAATATTCCGTCGGAAGGTGCGTGGTATCCCTGTCAGTACATCTTCAAAAAGTGAGGAGGTAATATATATATATATATAGTAGAGGCAGGGAGACACTGCAACAACTGCAAACAAACCCATAATTTGCTTTTGGGGGGGGGGGGGGGGGGGGGAAACAATAACACCCGGCGCCTCACAGCAGGAAATTTCTGTAAATTGCTGATATGACACAGTAGCAGATAATTGCTGCTACAAACTCATGCTGCAGTACATTTCTCTGTCTTGGCAACCACAAGCACTAGTTGACCTGCTACGTGCTAGCTATCGTAACAAAAGAGGGTGTTTGTAATAAGGAAGAGAAGCCCGTACCGGGCGTGAGAGAAATCATCCAGACATAGAGGAACTCCTTGTACGGCATCCCCCTGAGGCGGGTCGTAAGCACAGCCAGGGCACCCTGGGTGGTACTCCTCGTTGACACTGAGCAACGGCCAAGTGCCTTCCTCGGTTCTGGCACTATATGGGGATCTAGCACCTACTCCTCCAAGCATTTCTATAATTTCCCATTTAAGAACTCTCCATTCCTATGGATCTAAGTCCAGGTGCAGCAGCAAACTCCGAGTCTTTTCATGGCTCCTCTTGGATAGACTGAATACAAGAAGCCTTCTAAAATGGAAAAACTTCATGATCAATGGTGGCAACTATAACTGTATAATATGCAACAACAATGTGGAGGAAACTGCCTATCACCTATTCTTCACCTGCAGCTTCAATTCAGCCTGCTGGAACAAAATTGGCCTACAATGGCACCTCAACTTTTCATTCTATAGGATGTTGAAGAATGAAAAGACATGTCCCATAACCCTTTCTTCATGGAGATTTTTATTAGCTGCTTGGCACGTTCGAAAGCAAAGGAATGCACTGATTTTCGAAGGAAAACGTCCATCCCTAAATTCCTTGTCTCACACTTTGTGGATGAGGCCAGACTCCAAGCACACAGAATTAAAGAAAGCAATAGGGTCGATTTAATTTAGCCTAGCTTGTTTAGCTGTTTTTTGAAGTTTTTCCTTTTAGGGTACTTAGGTACCCTTTGCTGTTGTCCTGTACAGTTTCTTCTCTTTTTTTAACATAAATTACCACAGCAAGGGCCTCCCCGCTGTACAGTTTCAAAAAAAAAAATGAATGGCTTTGTTACGACAGTTTCATTACACACCGTTTAGAAAAGGTTCAAGCATATATATACTTCTACTGTAGAATGCTTTGATCATGCTTAAATTTATATAGATGAGTATGGGAGATTGGACTATTTGATCCGGATCTCCTTCAAAGAAGGACGCCAAATAGAGAATTGGCATAACTTGCATTGTAATTTGGGCCTAACACTCGGACTAAAGTACAGGTACTTAACACAGTGACTATTGAGTACACAATAAATGAAACCAAGCTGATGGCACTGGGAAATGCGGTAAACTATTCTAATCTCTACAAACCGCTACATGTGTTCTTTTCATAGTTTTTAAGGCAGTAGGTAAGACGAGGCTAGCGAATCAACCCCTTCCAATTGCCTAGGTGACACCTAGGCACTTAAGAGATGAGGCAAGGCGATGCCGTATGAGACTCAGAATAGCAAAACAGAGGCGATACCTAGGATTCTAATCCCATTTTCCCCTCCTCCCTCAGCCTCTCTCCTTTGCTGTGTTTATGTTGTGACAATGGCGGCACCTAGGATTTTTCAGCACCCTGATGCCTAGTTGACGCGTTAAAAACCATGGTTCTTTTATTGAATTTTTTAGATATCACAGTGTCCAACCCTGTGTTTGACCATTACTTTTTCCAAGCAATTTTGTTGAATTTTATTGAAAATAGTCAATTGAAATTACAAGTCATGACAAAGTTATTAATATCTTTCCCATGTTACAAAATTTAATGTATTTTTGCACATGTGTTTGTCAAAGTTTAAAAAAAATGACTACACACATTTGAGAATGGAGTCAATACAAGTTAACAGTATTGCATCTAGTTCCAAAATTGCATGAGCCCCAACCTCCTACCAATCTCCTCTTTCTCACCATGCAGCCATAGCTGACAGTTATATCATCTATCTACTTATAGTTACTAGAGTCGGTCCAGACAACCAGTCAAACAAGAATAAAATCTAAAGCTGAAGGTTCAATAGCTCAATTCCTTCATGGACGGCATCCTCAATCAGACTAGACAAAAAAACTGAAATATCAGGTGGCAATATGGCAAAGAAACCAGCAAAATGGTCAAGTAAAGGGGAAGGCACAGCCACTAATTTACGGCCTCCTCCAATCTGCATTGACTTGATGCATTTCGTCGTGATGGCAAGCTTATGCATTATTTCTTCTAGAAGGACGTAAACTCCAAAATCTCCACTCGAGATCCGAGTGCCAAGCAACTCTAAGTTCGGGTTCCCCCAAGTGGAAACAAAGTGGAAACAAGAAGGTGCAGTGCCATTTCCCGGCAAAAGCATGCCGAGCTAGTTTGATCCTTACCTTTTGTGATTATTTGGGCTCAGATTTTTTACACATTAACCACATGATGGTTCTCTCTTCCAAAATATAAAGCATGTTGGCCTTATCAACTCTTCTCCAAACCTATTACTCTCAACAATAATGAATCTTTTCCAATGTGGGTCTAAATGAACAGCAATAAAAACATTGGATCTACTTTCTAATATCTTGTTAACATCTTATTGTACAAAAACATCTTCTTGCTTTCTACAAAAGCTGGGTGATCCTATTTCTAAAAAAAATCCTGTTAACAAGCCTAAAATGACTTATGCAGGGGAACAGGGGTAAGGGTAAGGCTTAAAGCAATGGTAGTCTAAAAGGCAAAGCACTCAACCCTACCAAACAGTCCATCAACACCTTCCACACTGAAGTAGCTAAGTAATTGTTCTCTTCAATAATGTATAAGTGCAAGGAGGGAAAAAAAGAAAAAAACAATTGTTCTCTACAATAATGTATGTATAGGACATTTGTCAATAAGTCAGGCTATTTTTCATCTTCTTAACATGCTTAGCAACTACCCTCAATTATCAGCACACCCAATACTTGTAGAAATATATTCCAAGGCACCTATATGGTGAATTTTCTAGCCTCATAAAGAATAAGCCTGATTCCAATGAAAAGGATGAAAGATTTTCTACATAATTTTTAAGGCAATTCATGTATGGATATGGGAGGGCAGAACAAAAGCAAAAAACTTATTCCAGTGTAGCAGTGCCAGTAATATTCCAGTGCAAGGAAAACATCCTCTGAAATGTAGAAACAGTAAGAAACGAACAGGAATGCAGAAAAGTACATGGCATTTTTATTTGCAGCTAAAAGGTTCTTAAGGAACGTATTTCTGAAATAAAGGTGTCAATGGGACTTACTTATACGGATAGAAGGGCGAAAGCAGATGGACAGAACCCATGGGATGAACAGATCTTGAAGGCCTGCTCCCATTGGCTGCAGACTGCAACCTCCGGATTCACAGCCAGCAATGTTTCCTCTTGAACCTCCAGGGATGAAGGGTTCTCTGTCTGATATGTTCTCAGGTTTAAATGTGCCTCCTTTGGAAACAATTCGCGCTTCTTGGGATGAAGAGTTATGCTGCAGCTATCAAGCGAAAAACTGAACGAACAAAAGCACCCATCCTCCAAGGAAAAGAAGCAGGGCCCTGCATCAACTTCATTATCCATGTATTTCACCGGCAGCACAGTGATGGATAAGTTAGGAGCATGATCCTTGTCAGGAGTAGTGACATTGATGCGATAAGCATTGATGGGTCCATTGTGCTTTGACAAGCCAAGGAATAAAGAGCCATGTGGGGTGGCGCGGCCAATGAATGGCAGCAACTGGTTGTCAACCTTGTGCCAGTCGACTGAGTTGGTGTCAAATGCATATGTGCCCCACAGTTGATTGAATGATACCAGTATGTAGGTGTCGACCAACACATAGGACTTGACGACTACAACTGGCAGCATCATGTAATCTAATGGGGTAAGCTTCCAAGGGAAGCAAGGTGGATGTGGTAGCTCAATCCAGGAGCACCCCTCCAGGTGGGAGCAGCCATCAACAGTGACAACTTTGGCTTTGGAAAGATCGAGTACCTCGAACCAGGGTGGGAAATCGGGGTCTGAAAGCCAGGAGGGAGTCTTGGACAGGGCATAAACCTTGTCCCCCACGGTTGTCAGAACAGGGCACCATTTTTTAGAATTGAGAGTCGGCCCGTGGATGACCTTCTTCGTCTTGGTGTCGAAGATGACGGTGTCGCCGGGATCACCCCCGACTCCAATGATCCACACGCGGTGCATCGACCGCACGGACGTGAAGGTCTTACCGCCAGCAACGGTGACCAGACGGGCGACTCGGTGCAGGCGCTTCCACTTCACCCGCGAAGGATAGGAAGTGGCGACGTCCACCTTGTACACGGCGTAGGGCTTGGAATACTCGGACCAATCCCAGTGGCATGCCACAAGGTAGGCAGAACGGCCCTGGCCTTCATCCAACTCATCGCCGACGATCCCCGTCGGGTTGAGATGTTCTGTTTCTTGCATTAGCGGATCGCCATCCGCTCGGTCCTCATCCGAATCACCGCCGCCCACGACCTCCAGAACCACCATCTGAATCTGATCGGGATCTTCGCTTTCTTCCAGCTCCTTTGATGGCTTGACCCTTCCATGAAGGTCGCCCGTCTTTCTCTTCCCGCGGTCCATCCCTCCCTAAGGTCTCTGCTGCCGTTGAGAGGCCGCCGGAGGAGGAGGTGGTGGTGGTGGTGGTGGTTAGGGTTTTCGGGTTTTTTTCTCTTGGATTGGACGGGGTTACGAAATTTTGATGGAAATCGGAAAGGATAGGACCGCGAGGCCCGAGGTAGATGGCGGCGGATCTCCATGGCCCGATACGACTCGTGGGCGGTGGTTGGGCCTGCAGCGGCCCACAGCCACGACCATCCATCTCTCCCCCCACTCTTTTTCTCCTCTAATCGTGCCCGTGCGACGAGCAAAACAAATTTCGTCTATAAGCATTAAACATTATCGTGTGAAGTATTTACTTTTGAAATACTCCCAATGTGAAATAAAAAATAACTTTGCAATGAGTAATACGCTTGGATGCTCTTTATCCCAACTTGCAAAAGAATAATCATGTGACCAATTCCCAAACAACATACGGCAGTTAATCACCTTTACATCGTATTCGTTTCTAGCAAGCTCTAACGGCGACTTGAACAACCTTCAACATTGGATTCAGCAAGACAATAATCATGTGGAACAAGTACGAATACATGTCATCCATCGTCGGGGACCAGACCAGCGGAGACTCCCCTCAATGCTTGCTCAGAACAGCAATGGATGGAGGGGTCCAAAACCAGAGATGGGAGCAGGGAAGGCGCAATTAACGAAGAATCGAATCAAGGAAGGCAAAAACCAATCCTTGCAGCGTCGGCCACCGAAATCGCCGAAGATGTGGCCTTTTCGCCCTGCCGCGCCCAATGGTGGGGGCAATTAGTATTTGCCCAATGTGCGTCTATGGCGGCGTGGAGAGTTGAAGGGGAGGACGAGGAAGACGAAGCCAGCACGAATTTGAACCTCGTCAGTCCACATCGGACGTGGCGCCAAACGGAACGGCTTCCAATCCAACCACGCATTGCAGGGCGTTGGGCATTGGCCGGAACAAACACGAGACAAGAATGGATGGCTGCCCCCTCCTCTAGTCCTCTCTCTGCTGCCTGCGACGGGAACGGGGAAGAAGATTCGCGGTTCCAATTGTGTGGATAGAATGGGCCTGAGCTTATCTGCTGGTGTGGGCTGGGCCAAAGATAAGTATATGGGCTGGCTGGCTGCTGCTTAAATCTTAATCATCGGCGATGCCTGCCTATTTGATATTTGGTTTTACACGGATAGCTGCTCGCTAAAGTAACGCAGTGTTGGCAACTCGTCATCAGCAAAAGAAAAGAAAAACACACGCTAAGGCATGTTGAGTTTGTTGATTGGTTTAATGAGATGACGTGACAAATTAAAGGAGGAACGCTAATCAAGCATTATATTCACAGGTATGATTACGATAGGTCGGAAATCGGAATGAATCAACTAGCCACAAGAATTAGTGAAGCTTTGTAATAAGCATTCAGCACAAGTAGCTAGGCGATTCCGATGTGGTCGAGGAGTAGCTAGATAGTACCTGTGCAGAGGGTGACGACCCAGACGTAGATGAAGCTGCCGTACGGGATGCCCGGGTTGGCCTCCTTGCGCCGGTCGACGGCGCACCCGGGGCAGCCTTCCACGTACATCCTGCCGGCGGCGGCGGCGGTCTTCTTCTCCAGCAACGGCGCCGACGAATGCCCGTCGTCGTCCTCGATCGATTTGCTACCTGCAGCTAGCTCCTCGATCGATCCTCGATCTCTCTGTGTGTCTTGTATTATTGGCGTTCGATCCCTCAGACTCAGGTCAACGAGTGGTTAGCTGTTGTTGTTGTTGTTGTTGGAAGTCAGACAGATGGAGCCAACATGCCAACGCATGATATACTACCAATGCAAGTAGAGGATCGGACAGCAGAATTGAAGGGGCACGTGCTTTTTAATTTGGTCCACGTGCTTTTTAATTTGGTCCAAAAGTCAAATCGAAGGGGAATTTTTGATTCCTTAGTCCAAACTAAACTTCTTTTCCCATCGAATGTTTAGATACTAATTAGAAGTATTAAATATAGACTAATTACAAAATCAATTGCACAGATGAAGGCTAATTTGCGAGACGAATCTATTAAGGCTAATTAGTCCATGATTTGATAATGTGATGCTACAGTAAATATGTGTTAATCATAAATTAATCAGGCTTAATAAATTCATCTCGCGAATTAGTCTCCATCTATGTAATTAGTTTTATAATTAACTCAGTTTAGTTCTTCTAATTAGCCTCCGAAGATTTGATGTGACGTGAACTAGACTTTAGCTCAAGGATCCAAATGTCTACGAAATGGAAGCATAAGTATCCATTGAGTATACTCCCTCCGTATAGGAAAAGGAAGTCGTTTTGGACAGCGACACGGTCTCCAAAGCATTACTTTGACTCCTTATTTTTATAAAAATATTTATCAAAAAATGATATATGTATATTTTTATGAAAGTATTTTTCAAGACAAATCTATTTATATGGTTTTCATATTTCTAAACTCAACAACTTAAAAGTTATTCATGATTTATATTCCCAATGTTTGACCCAAATCTTGTCCAAAACGACTTTCTTTTCCTATACTAAGGGAGTACTCTTAAGAATAACACCAGTCAGTTGCACATACCAGGAGCCATATGCAGCTTATGAGAACAACAAAGCTGAAGATCGATATAAATAAACACGGTAAGAAGTACGGGAACCTATTAAAAATATACAAGAATGAGTACATTGAAGAAAATACTTTACTAATAGAATTTAATACATTTAGCACAAATACCTTCCAAATAATGAGTCAAGAGAAAATAAGTTTGGAAATTTATCTATTGGCTGTCAAAGGAGTGAAAAGTATAGAAATAACATCAGGACATTAATAAGGGGATAAATATTATTTAATTACTATAACTTTCATAAATACATGTGCAAGATAACCACCTATGGCTGGTCCAATAATAAGAGCTATTGCCCATGATTTGTTCACCTAATTATATCATAATCTACCTATTATGCTTAGGAATAGAGAAAAACACATTGATATAATTTTATGATTTTTACTAGTGATAGGCTAATAGCGTGATGCTCAGGTCGGCAAACTTCAACAGCATAAGCCTGAAAGGATCAATTGCCTAAATGTTGTATGCGTTGGCTAGCTTGATGAACGAGCATCTACTAGCAGAGCTAGAGGTGGCATCTCCTATAACGACTGACGTGAAGGATTTAGCCGGAACAGAGACCAGACATACCATGGCGCAGAGTAGTAGAAGAACAGAAATAGAGCAAATAAACACAACTGGAGATATGGTTGCACGTACAGGTGACGAGGTTGATGATCCACATATGGAAGAAGAGGGACCTGAATCTAAAGATGTATGAGTGGAGATTTTTCTTGTCCTAAGCTATTGGTTTTGTACACATGCATGCATCCGGCACTGCACCTTGTAAATTGTAACTCACTGCTTGGGGACCAAAGCTACGTTATATGTTTGCACTCCGGCCGGGATCCTTGTAAATTCAATGGAATATGTCAACGCTCAGATTGCGTGCTGTAGCTACTTTTTTTGCCCTATAGACTCGTCGGTGCAGGCACTCTTAGCGAACCGTATCTCTTCAATTCTCTCAATTCTCAAAATCATGTAATCTTTTCTTGTCAAACATTTATGGGCAACTTCACGTGGTTAATAGTATACTATTCAGATCGGCAACTTGCCCGCTGTAGCCCCTTAAAAAAAAAGGAAATGCAATCTTTGCTTGTCACAAACATTTAATGGGCCGATCGGGTTGACTTTAGGTCCGAGATTATAATCCACCTAGATTATATAATCTGAATTATAGGTTATGGGTACTATAGTAAAACATCACTTTGGGATCTTATAGAGCAACTCCAAGAGTACTCCAAAAAATTCTTCCCCAAAACTATATATTGAGGGTTCTTCCAAAAAAATTTTCCCCAAAAAACATATCAATCCACAGCAGATCGCTAATAAATAGTCCCCAATATTTTAAAACAGGCTACGTCATCGTATTGGGCCCATCGGAAAGGACGCGCGAGCGTGCGGGAATCAGGATTGGGGAAGGAATGATAACGCTAAAATATACGCGGTGGTAGGCTGTTTTTTAGCGTTGCTAAAAAATTGGGGAAGGTTTGGGTGGATTGTTGGAGTTCGTTTTTTCTCCTTTTTTCCTAAAAAAAGTATTGGAGGTAAGATTAGCAGTCTCTTGGAGTTGCTCTTAGGTAGCTTATTTCAGGTTATTTGTGGTCTCTTAGAGTTGCTCTTAGGTAGCTTATTTTAGGTTATTTGTGGTTCCATGATGATCTTTTACCCTACTATCCTTGATCATAATCTAACTTATATAATCTAGGAGGAAACAAACATACCTGCTGAGTGAGAATGGAACTTGCCCGGACACCGCGTCAGCATTAATCGCCAATAATGCCTGCATATTGCACCGCTCATGCGTCAGTGAACCAGTCAGTCAGGGTATGGTATGATCCACAGCACGTCATGCATAGCCGCGCCGATCCTTTAATTTGTTGCGTGCTGCTGCTCCCCCTCCTCGCCGATCTGATTTTGATCCGATCCTTTCAGATGATTTCCGATGATCATGTGTCCTTTTCAGAGTCGCAACTGCAAGCAAACAAGGATTAATTACAGTATTAGTTGCCCCATGCATAGCCGCGACGATTTTTTAATTTGTTGCGTGCTGCTGCTCTCCCTCCTCGCCGATCTGATTCTGATCCGATCCTTTCAGCTGATTTCCGATGATCCTGTGTCCTTTTCAGAGTTGCAATTGCAAGCAAACAAGTATTAGGGGGTGTTTGGGAAACACCTGTTAAAGTTTAACACCTGTCACATCGGATGTTTGGATGCTAATTAGGAGTAGTAAACATAAGCTAATTACAAAACTAATTGCACAGATGGAGTATAATTCGCGAGACGAATCTATTAAGCCTAATTAGTCCATGATTTGACAATGTGGTGCTACAGTAACCATTTGCTAATGATGGATTAATTAGGCTTAATAGATTCGTCTCGCGAATTAGCACAAGGTTCTGCAATTAGTTTTATAATTAGCTCATGTTTAGTCCTCCTAATTAGCATCCGAACATCCGATGTGACACTGTTAAAGTTTAGCACCTCGTATCCAAACAGCCCCTTAATTGCCCCGATCGATCACCTCCAATGATCAGCCTGCATTTGATGATTCATTGTGCTTTTTTGTTTTACCTCCTTCATTTTTCTTCTCTTTATTAATTTGTTTCTCAAGAACGTCTGACTCTGTTTGTTTGCATGCAGGTCCTTCCGCTCCTTCGTTCTAGAGCCCACGATAGGTTTTTGGCGCTGCACTACGACGACCGCTACACTCCTTTCCTACAGATGGCGGGCCTAGATGTCATCTCCTTTCAGGTTCGTCGTGGGCTGCCCAAGTTCAACTCAGCGGCTATAACTGCGTTGGTTGACGGGATATTATCTTGCTACTATTGCCTCCGTTCATGTTCAATTTTTTATGTCCTTACATTTTGACAAGTAATGTTTGTGTAAAATGTAGGTGGCGGTCCGAGACTCACAGCTTTCACCTACTGTTCGGAGAGATGACAGTGACCCTATAAGACTGTCAGAAGATGCTGGGTCTGTCGATTCACGGCAATGTAGTGACTGGGCCGTGCGTCTCAGAGGGTTGGAGAGCATGAGTGGCAGCCTTCCTTGGTCGTGAGGTTGAGGATCAAGGGCCTCGCACATCTGGAGTGCTAATCTCCTGGCTGCGGGAACACTTCGGACACTGCCCCCAGGACGCGGATGCGGAGACAGTTGGGCACTACTGCAAGGCACGGATCCTGCACCTGTTTGCCTGCGTTCTTTTCCCAGACACTAAAGGTGACAATGCACCTTGGATGTGGATCCACTGCCTCACTGACTGGCAGCAGGTAGGTCAGTACAGTTAGGGGTCAGCTGTGCTGTGTTTCCTGTACCAGCAGCTGTGCGAGACGTGCCGTTGGACTTCGACCTCCGCGTCAGTTGGTGGGTGCATGTACTTGTTGCAGTTATGGATGTGGGCCCGTCTTCCAGTTGGTCATCCCGAGATTATGGATCGTCGACCGTGGTTCCTGCTCACCGAGACGGCAGCCGACATGGGCATATCTTTGGGATCAGGTTAAGGTTAGCCATACGAGATTGGAGCATTTCCATCCTAGAGTTACGAACCCCGAGACGAGAAGTTTTCTAGACGTAAGACTCAAATTAGTCTTTCAAATACTTTATTAATACATTATATTCTTTCATTTAACTAGTTTTTTCACAACAGCGACTGTCAAGTCAGCTTCGCCGTGCGGCTGCTCGTTGTGGTTGCAGGACTGCCACGACTCGAGACATGTACGTTCCATCCCCACACGAAGGAGGCGTTGGTACGTCTAGGCAAGACCCCTCAGGGTCGAAAGCAATTGCGTCCGAGGATGAGGACGACGACGATGACGATGACGATGATGACCAAAGGCCCGAGGAGCTTGGCCCGTCTCAGCTCCACGAGGCTCCCTTGACTCAGCCTACACAAGTTGTAGGCACTAGACTACGTCGCCCACATTCTCCTTACACTCCAGGCACCGACGCCCTTGGTCACAAGGGTAAGGGTAAGACTAGGAGGCACTGAGGGTACTTATTGCGAACTTTGTGGTATATGGACTTTGTGTTATATGGACTATTTGTGTACTCCCTCCGTATACAAATTTGAAGTCATTCTGGGTGACGCTTCATCGATGCGAAAGAAAGTCGTTCTGGCTTGAGGGGCCGGTTTTTGACGCGTTTGCCCCTAGCAACGCTTTGTTCCGCGCGCCCGCTGGTTCTCCGTTCGATGCCCAGCACGCTCGCCGCTCGCTTCGTTAATAGCCCAGCACGCTTGCCGCCCGCTTCGTTGCTCACGTCAAGGCAGTAAACACGCTCGCCGCCCATGCAAAATCATGTTAAAACAAAAAAAATGCCGGCCAAGGGAGTCGAACCCTGCCCGCAAGCCTCGAGTCTCACCCACCTGACCAGTCCAGCTATGAATCGTTCTCATCTAGGAGTCACCCACAGACATATTTAATAAGGGCAAACATGGAAAAATACCACTTAATTAATGACTCCTTGGTAAGCACAATCATGTCCTAAATGACTTTTATTTCCTATATGGAGGGAGTATATGGACTTTCATTCTGAACTATTGTGAATTTTATTATGAATGTGTCATATGCTTGTATGTTTGTATTTATGTTCACTATTCATCTCGTAATTTTGTATGGATTGCATCAAAAAGTAGGAGAAATTCTGCCGAAATTTCACTAACAAGAACCCTTTTTATTTTCTGCGGAAATTTCACTATAGAGTACAACTTCGAAGTGCATTACGTCGCAAAATAAACATAGGTCGTCTACCACTTGCATGTCCATACTTAAAGTGCATCATTACATGACAACATAATAAAAGTCTCATAGTAGAAAATATTGTTCATAAATAAACCATAGAACTAGAAACTAATTATGACTACTGAGTGCAACGAGGCAACTTTCCCTTCCTCAAGGTATCGGAATCCTCCTCAATCGCTGCTTTCGCTCGGCGTGCATGCTCAAGCTTCTTCTCCCTTTCCTCCCTGTTCACAGCAACACGCCTCCTTTCCTCCTCTTCCTTGTGCTCCTTTTTTGCAGCCTCCTCTCTGAGCCTCTTCTCCATCATCTCCTTCTTCTCTGCATCCCAGCACAACATATACTCCATCATCTCCTTGTCTTCAGATTGATCTCAGTGTCGATCCACTGCTCAAAATCACATAGCGGTGGAGGGGTCTACAACAAATGCAATTGTTAGAAAATAAAAAAATATGGACAATAATTATAAGACAACAACAATTCCTTACCAACTTGTTAATGCGGCGCTGACGAAGTGTAGGTTCAAACGCAAAGTTGGAACACATCCAATACCTCTACCTATACGTGTCATGTTCATCGGACTTAGCTACCTTGCAAGGATCGCCGCAAAAGCACATAGGCATTGGAACACCACTAGGCAGAGGCGAAGGCATTTCCGGTCAGCTTGGCGCCATAACTACAATTTAGTTTATTTCGTTGTAAGAACCAAACGCACTTAACAATAAATCTACAATTAAGATTTTTCATTTGATCCACAACAATGAGCACATAACATAACTACGTGCGCTGGGGTTACCTTAGTTTCCTAGCTTTTCCACGCCTCGGCATCCTACAGTTGTATGAAACCCTAAGTTAAAAAATGCAACTAATATATAGCGAATCGATGTGAAAAAAAGCTACGAGGGAGAGAGGATACCTTGCTCTTCAAGATCCATGTATCAAATAAAAGTTTCCTAAGCTAAAATGTCGATTCGTAGTATAGGGCGAAGTAGGGAGAGTAAAAACCAGAGAGAGAAGAAGGATGAGGAGGAAGGTTCGGCTAGGAAGAAGGGGCGGCGGCTTATGTAGGAAGGCCTGGCGCCAAGCCTTGGCGCCACGTCAGCTAGCCGGTCAGCGGCGATGGTGGGACCTTGCGCCAGGCATCCTGGCGACAAGCTAAGGTCCATTGGAATTGGTTCCGCCAGGGACCTATTTGTGAAAAAGTTTCACGAAAAGAGCTAAAATAAAAAAAAGATGGGCCGTCCGCCCCTTTGCTGCGTCGAGGGTACCAAATCAACCCAAACCCTAGCATCCCCTTTGCTCCAGGGAGAAGAAGATGGCGCCGAAGAGGAAGGCGAATGGCGACAGCGTGGGGGGATCGCAAGCTGACGAGTTCGCAAAGCCGTCGGACGACACGAAGGAATCGTCAGCCGAGTTCGCCAAGCCGGTTTACCTCGTGGCGGCGCGCGACGACGACCCGGCGGCCTACTCCGTTCTGGAGATCGACGCCGCTGCCGCTGCCGGTGGCGACGAGCCGCCGCGCATCCGCACCGTTGCCGGTCTGCCGGCGAGCTCCGAGCCTGGCATGTCCTTCGTCGCGGCGCATTCGAAGCACGGCTCCTGGATAGTCGGCGTCGGCGGTGGGCTAAGAGCGGGCACCATCATCTTCGACCCGAGGACATTGAAGACTTTCCACGGCCCGCGGCTCGGGTACCCCAAGCACGAACCCGTCCTGATCTCGCACGGCAGCGAGGTATACGCTATCTCACGCCGCCCCCGGGTGGTGCCCCGCATCGACTGCGAACCATGGTTCGAATGCCTCAGCTTCAACAAGGGTGTGCCCTCCAAAGATTGCGGCCTTTGGGTCTCCTGGAGCGACCTGCCATCTCCACCCTTCTTCCCTAGCTTCCTGAATCCCTATGAATTTCGCAATCCACCCGAAATTTCAGTCTCATCCTATGCTGTCATGGGCTCATACATCTTGATTTCCCCGCAACCAGAGCTAGTGGTAGGAACTTATGCTTTTCATGTGGTGAACAAGACGTGGGAGAAGATCCACGACGAGAACCTGCCTTTTGTTGGCCAGGCTTTGCCCATCGGCGGCAGCCTCTTCGCCGCCTGCCCCATATCCAACAACAGTATTACTGCTTCAGCCTCTGCCTCTGTGTTCCATATGTCCATCAAGGTTCCCCCATCCACCCTTGTTGCGGCAGTGAGCAATCCCTCATTATCAATCCAAGAGTTCAAATTGGTGGCATCAGAGGACAAGATTCCCTGGCCACTCTTCTGCCCCATGGGAAAGGACAGCTTCTGTTTCATCAGGTTGGGGTCCTCTTGTCGTCGGCAGAGCCGCAAAGCCTCGAAGAAGCTCAAGGTTAGCTTGACTGCCTTATGGATCGAGAACACTGAGGCTATCATGACTCACTGTCAGTCCCAGGGAGCCAAGGCTAAGGATCTGCTAGTTGCATTTCAAGTGAAGGAACAGAGTCATAAATGCAAATCCAAGGGCCTATTTGGCATGTCTGTGGTTGCTGCCTTCTCCATATAAGCATATGAGGGGCCCTCTCTTTTACTTCTTTAGGCAATAGCTATCATTTTATTTCTGCTGCTGCTAGTGGATTAAATCTTATATATATTTGTTCCAGCAAATGAACTGAAGTATATTAGTGTTCTGGTTTCATATATAAATATTCCATAGAACCCATTGGTTCACCTCTAAACATTTTTAGCAGCATTGAGGGTCCGTTTGGATGCTTGCTCCCGTTTGCCGTGCCAAAGCATCGGCCGGCCAAACTTTGGCCGTCGATTTGGCTACGCCCAGGAATTGGCCGAGACAAGGCACACAAATAAACTGAGCTTTGGCACGAAATTCAGGGCAGGCCAAATTATGGCCGCCATCCAAACCAGTATTTTTAAGACGCCGCCTAGGCGACAAGGCGGTGGTGGCTCACCTCGCCTCGCCTTAACGCTTTAAAAACCATGATCCAAACCATGCACCTCGCCACGGTCAGCGGCCAAATTTTTTGCTTGGCTGCCACTGCTAGCGGCTCGTATCCAAACGTGCCCTGAATCCATTTACTCTGGGAACAAGTAAAGTAAGAAACATTGGGTGGTTTGATTTGCTGCCACGATGATACGACACCTTTCATAAGGCAGTGTTTATTTTTTTTGCAAACTTACTCACATTGTCAAAAGTCACAATTAACTTTCTACAGACTGTATAGTTTCTGGAACAATTGGTAATGCACCATAACTTTATTTCTCATCACTCTGTAGCGTCCTTATTGTGATAATCTGTGCTCTCTCTGTCCATCAATGTAAGGCCTATTTTGATTTGAAAAGGTCAAACTTTGTAAATTTTTACCAGCAATTTGTCAAACTATATGCATGTACAAAAGCTGTATCAGTATATTGGTATTTGAATTACGCTTTAAGGTGATGTTGATATGTAGCAATTGACAATATATTTCAAAATCAACTGTAACAGTGTAACTCCGTCAGAGAACCCAAAGATCAAAATCAACTTTTGACAACTTCATCCTTTCAAACTAAGTTTTACATTGGTGATGAATGAAGTAACGTGGAGCAAAGGGACAAACCTGAATAAGAATTAGCTGAGCTTGCCTGTTTTTTTTAAGGAACATTATTAGACAAAGTAATCAAAGGGTCTTAGCATCACACATTCATAATGAAACATGCTTACTGTGGGGCCATGCTGCTGCTATCACACCCAATTTTACTTATTTGTCATGGGTAGATGATGAGGTCATAAGGTACGTTTGGTTCATGACCCCAGCTGGTTTGATCTCCATTTGAGTGGCTAGTTTTTACATTGGCTTGCCAAGCCTATCGCAACTCTCCTTTACCAGTCTTGGGACCTCCTATGTTGAGACAACATATGCGGAGTTTTCATGACCCCAGCTGGTCAGGCCAAATGTAGTAATGCCTAGAAATTTTGGCTGTTGTTTGGTTGAAGGCAAAAAATTGAAATCCAGTGCCATGCCCTTTTGGTATTGACACTGGATTTCAAACCAAGGACAACATAACTATGGCAATGTTTGCCTGCAGCCAAACCAAGGCCAAATGAACTTTTGACCTGCTTTGTTTGGATTGGCCTTTTTTTTTTGCCATGCCCAAGTCTCTGCTTCACAAAGCCAGTGCAAGTTCTAGGCACCCAATTTGGTGGCCCGAGCTTCTCCAACTGCTTAGCCTATGCCAATCATGCATGGCAAGATATACAAGATGCATTAATTGTTTGGTACAATATCTTGAGTTGATTGTCTCCTAAATCATAATTTTTGAAATCCGATTGAACCAGCTTATTTACAGAAATTGAATCAATGACTGACCCATGTTGACTATGTTTAAGTGCTAAAAGTTTTATGACATAGGGGATCTATGTGTCATGTCATAAATAAAGTTCATTTGTTCTTTTGGTATGGCTGCAATCCAAATTCCAAACATCTCTACTTCAGCCAAATTTTGGCCATGGCCTTGGTTTGGCTGCAGGCAAACATTGGCATAGTTATTTCACCACCATTTGGATACTAGAATCTGCTCTAGAATTGTGAAATTTATGATAAAAATTGCTGGCCTATGGTTGTTTGGATCAGCGTCACAGTTGATTTGCCTGGCTGCTAATGTTGGCTGAATTGGCTGCCCATCCCTCTAACTTTGACTAATCTCAAACAATTGCACGGGTTTTCTAATTCTTTGGATTTACCAGACGACCATTGTTTACTAGTCTACTGCTGTGGATGGTTCTGGTATTTGCTCCATTTACTAAGTTCTCCATTCACTAAGTTCAGCTCATGCTGTACCCTGTCGAGTTAGTCTTTTAGGTCTTCTGTAATGTATAGTCTAAATTTGAGAACCATTAACATTGTATGTTGTGTCAATTTCGTGACCTGACTCATTATGATTTATTAGTGTGCATGAACTGCAATGTTTTGCTATCTCAGCTTAATACCTGCCATTAGCTGTAATATGAGTGCAATAACTGCTGCAATTTGAATGTTTACTGGCTTCTTTTTTATGATGACCTAGGGACACTGAAAATGTTGAGCTGGGGGATGAAATGATGGATACAATAGCAAGCCGCGCCACTGATAGCACTGTCTTCGAAGCACCTGTAATTCGCATAGGCTGATGAGTACCAACTTTTGTGTTAAATAGATGTAGATGTCCCTTATCACTTTCTCATTTGGTCGTGTCTGATTCAGTTCTAGTGTGAGTGTTACTATTGAGCATCACTTACAATGATAAATGGATAGTAGTATTGCTCGTTGTTGGTTTGCTATTTGTTTTTTTTAGAGAGAAGGGGCATTACTTTGTTTAGGAAACCCCTCAGGTGGCATGTCTTTTTTTGAAAAGCCACAGGTGGCATGTCACATACTCACATCCGCAGCAGCCTCCGCTGTGCCTGGCGTTGGGAGCTTTTCTTTCCCTGATTTGCTTAGCGTAAGGATAATTCTAGTCCCTGATCTGCTAGTCCCAAGTGCAGACATCCCAAATGCAGACATGGAAAAGAGTCGTTCTAGCTTATAGCACCAAACATGTATACTATGAAAATATATAATTCTAACTATGTTAATATTGATATGTTTTTAAACAAACTTGGTCAAACTTAAAATGGTTTAGCATGTAGTAATAGGTAACAAGCTCAACTTGGACAAACATCTGATTTCATTTGCCGATGGGCGCCATTTTGTCATATGCTTAATTAACTAAAAGTGGAACTTGGACGGAAAAGTGGAAAAGTGGAACTTGGACGGGGCGCGTAAGACTGCAAAACTCAAATGCGAAGTGGTATGTTTGAAAATCATTGATGACACATTAATAACCAAACCAAGCGATCCAAGAGTACTCGAGTGTGTTTTAGCACATTCTATATAACTAGTTGCAACAAGCAGCAAACTAAATAACTTCCTCCAAGTGCTTGATGTGACATATAACGAAGAAAATGCGATCTCTTCCTCCATGTGCTTGTGTCACGGAAAGCAACTAGCAGCAAACTTCCTCCAAGTGCTTGATGTCACAGATAACGAAGAAATTGTGATCTGCAGATTCCATCCTACACAGCCAAGGCTTAATGGCTTCCACGGGACCCCTGACTCAAAAGGGAGACAATCAGCAGTCATCTTGTCAAAATCCCAATTATAAATGCTGAATTAATAGCACATTGTTACCCTTCTCTTTCCAAACTAGTAACAGGCAATTGTCACTTTAATATACTTGTCCCACCGCATAGGTTATAAGTACGAGCTGGGAGCCATGCGTTACCAGGTTTCAGAAATCATTCTTTCTTTTCTTATTTCCGTACTCCAAATTTATAATTCAACCTTATAAAGCCTTCAAGGTTATGTTATAATTAAGAGGACTCAATATAGAACGAGTATGCCTGTTACATTACAACAATTTGACCAAAAACTTGTGGAAGAAAACACATCTGCAAACACTTTGCATATGAGCAAAAAAGACACTGCTGTCGTATGGGAGCATGATTGCACAATCATATGTAAACACTGCTGATTACAGAATGCAAAACCGCAATACAAAGAAAGACGAGGAAAAACCTTGTGATATTATCTCCTGGTAGAATGTACTTTCCAATTTACTTGTGAAACATAGAGTGAATTCGTGCTTCCTATTGAGATAATAAGTTTGCTCCCCCATTTTTTTCAATTTGAATTCTTTTGTAAATGCCTAAACGCTCTTGAGTAGTTCTACAAATGCATGAGCTCTAACCTATTTTGCTCCAAGCGCAAGACAAGCCAAGGTAGCAGGATACACAGTGGAAGAATGTAGAACCAAGAGCACAAAATGAACAGCTTTTCAAGAGTTGCAAGGTATCGTCCAGGAGATTCAAGTGCAGGAAGAAACCCATGACTTCTAGCACTATATGGGGATCTAGCACCTACTTCTCCAAGCATTTCTATAATTTCCCATTCAAGAACTCTCCATTCCTATGGATCTGGAAGTCCAGGTGCAGCAGCAAACTCCAAGTCTTTTCATGGCTTCTCTTGATGGATAGACTGAATACAAGAAGCCTTCTAAAATGGAAAAACTTCATGATCAATGGTGGCAACTATAATTGTATAATGTACAACAACAATGTGGAGGAAACTGCCTATCACCTATTCTTCACCTGCAGCTTCAATTCAGCCTGCTGGAACAAAATTAACCTACAATGGCACCTCAACTTTCCATTCTACAGGATGTTGAAGAATGAAAAGACATGTCCCATAACCCTTTCTTCATGGAGATTTTATTATAGCTGCTTGGCACGTTCGGAAGCAAAGGAATGCACTGATTTTTGAAGAAAAACGTCCATCCCTAAATTCCTGGTCTCACACTTTGTGGATGAGGCCAGACTCCAAGCACACAAAATTAAAGAAAGCAATAGATAATCCTTCCTCAGCTGGGTCGATTTAATTTAGCCTAGCTTGTTTAGCTGTTTTTTGAAGTTTTTCCTTTCAGGATACTTAGGTGTACCTCTTTGCTGTTGTCCTGTACAGTTTCTTCTCTTTTTTTTTAATATAAATTACCACAGCAAGAGCCTCCCCGCTGTACAGTTTCAAAAAAAAATGAACGGCTTTGTTACGACAGTTTCATTACACACCGTTTAGAAAAGGTTCGAGCATATATACTTCTACTGTAGAATGCTTTGATCATGCTTAAATTTATATAGATGAGTATGGGAGATTGGACTATTTGATCCGCATCTCCTTCAAAGAAGGACGCCAAATAGAGAATTGGCATATCTAGTGTAGGATGGCACTTTCATAGTTTGTGACGCTATGCCATTCGTGGTTTAATGTCTAGGAGCTCCCGCCTCATGTAATCGGCCCATAGAACCATTTACCGTGTGCGTGTGCCCGGTTTAGGCCCGCGTTGTATAAGTACTATTTATCTCTTCTTAATGGAATGTTGCGTAGCTCTCCTGCGTATTCTAGAAAAAAAAGAATTGGCATATCTTGCATTGTAATTTGGGCACAACACTCAGACTAAAGTACAGGTTCTTAACACAGTAACTATTGAGTACACAATAAATGAAATCAAGCTGATGGCGCTGGGAAATGCGGTAAACTATTCTAATCTCTACAAACCGCTACATGTGTTCTTTTCATAGTTTTTAAGGCAGTAGGTAAGGCGAGGCTAGCAAATCAACCCCTTCGAATTGCCTAGGTGACCCCTAGGCACTTAAGAGGCGAGGCGAGGCGAGGCAATGCCATATGAGACTCAGAATAGCAAAACAGAGGTGATACCTACGATTCTAATCCCATTTTCACCTCCTCCCTCAACCTCTCTCCTTTGCTGTGTTTATGTTGTGACAATGGCGGCACCTAGGATTTTGCAGCACCCTGACGCCTAGTTGACGCGTTAAAAACCATGGTTCTTTTATTGAATTTTTTGGATATCACAGTGTCCAACCCTGTGTTTGACCATTACTTTTTCCAAGCAATTTTGTTGAATTTTATTGAAAATAGTCAATTGAAATTACAAGTCATGACAAAGTTATTAATATCTTTCCCATGTTACAAAATTTAACGTATTTTTGCACATGTGTTTGTCAAAGTTTTAAAAAAATGACTACACACAATTGAGAATGGAGTCAATACAAGTTAACGGTATTGCATCTAGTTCCAAAATTGCATGAGCCCCAACCTCCTACCAATCTCCTCTTTCTAATCTAAAGCTGGACAATAAGTCAATAAGTCAGGCTATTTTTCATCTTCTTAACATGCTTAGCAACTACCCTCAATTATCAGCACACCCAATACTTGTAGAAATATATTCCAAGGCACCTATATGGTGAATTTTCTAGCCTCATAAAGAATAAGCCTGATTCCAATGAAAAGGATGAAAGATATTCTACATAATTTTTAAGGCAATTCATGTATGGATATGGGAGGGCAGAACAAAAGCAAAAAACTTATTCCAGTGTAGCAGTGCCAGTAATATTCCAGTGCAAGGAAAACATCCTCTGAAATGTAGAAACAGTAAGAAACGAACAGGAATGCAGAAAAGTACATGGCATTTTTATTTGCAGCTAAAAGGTTCTTAAGGAACGTATTTCTGAAATAAAGGTGTCAATGGGATTTACTTATACGGATAGAAGGGCGAAAGCAGATGGACAGAACCCATGGGATGAACAGATCTTGAAGGCCTGCTCCCATTGGCTGCAGACTGCAACCTCCGGATTCACAGCCAGCAATGTTTCCTCTTGAACCTCCAGGGATGAAGGGTTCTCTGTCTGATATGTTCTCAGGTTTAAATGTGCCTCCTTTGGAAACAATTCGCGCTTCTTGGGATGAAGAGTTATGCTGCAGCTATCAAGCGAAAAACTGAACGAACAAAAGCACCCATCCTCCAAGGAAAAGAAGGAGGGCCCTGCATCAACTTCATTATCCATGTATTTCACCGGCAGCACAGTGATGGATAAGTTAGGAGCATGATCCTTGTCAGGAGTAGTGACATTGATGCGATAAGCATTGATGGGTCCATTGTGCTTTGACAAGCCAAGGAATAAAGAGCCATGTGGGGTGGCGCGGCCAAAGAATGGCAGCAACTTGTTGTCAACCTTGTGCCACTCGACTGAGTTGGTGTCAAATGCATATGTGCCCCACAGTTGATTGAATGATACCAGTATGTAGGTGTCGACCAACACATAGGACTTGACGACTACAACTGGCAGCATCATGTAACCAAATGGGGTAAGCTTCCAAAGTAAGCAAGGTGGATGTGGTAGCTCAATCCAGGCGCACCCCTCCAGGTGGGAGCAGCCATCAACAGTGACAACTTTGGCTTTGGAAAGATCGAGTACCTCGAACCAGGGTGGGAAATCGGGGTCTGAAAGCCAGGAGGGAGTCTTGGACAGGGCATAAACTTTGTCCCCCACGGTTGTCAGAACAGGGCACCATTTTTTAGAATTGAGAGTCGGCCCGTGGATGACCTTCT
Organism: Setaria italica; assembly: GCF_000263155.2. Lineage (NCBI taxonomy): Eukaryota > Viridiplantae > Streptophyta > Magnoliopsida > Poales > Poaceae > Setaria > Setaria italica. The sequence continues at coordinate 1,240,200 of NC_028457.1, forward strand.
TCGTCTTGGTGTCGAAGATGACGGTGTCGCCGGGATCACCCCCGACTCCAATGATCCTCGCGCGGTGCACTGACCGCACGGACGTGAAGGTCTTACCGCCAGCAACGGTGGCCAGACGGGTGACTCGGTGCAGGCGCTTCCGCTTCACCCGCGAAGGATAGGAAGTGGCGACGTCCACCTTGTACACGGCATAGGGCTTGGAATACTCGGACCAATCCCAGTGGCATGCCACAAGGTAGGCAGAACGGCCCTGGCCTTCATCCAACTCATCGCCGACGATCCCCGTCGGGTTGAGATGTTCTGTTTCTTGCATCAGCGGATCGCCATCCGCTCGGTCCTCATCCGAATCACCGCCGCCCACGACCTCCAGAACCCCCATCTGAATCTGATCGGGATCTTCGCTTTCTTCCAGCTCCTTTGATGGCTTGACCCTTCCATGAAGGTCGCCCGTCTTTCTCTTCCCGCGGCCCATCCCTCCCTAAGGTCTCTGCTGCCGCTGAGAGGCCGGAGGAGGAGGAGGTGGTGGTGGTGGTTAGGGTTTCCGGGTTTTTTTTCTCTTGGATTGGTCGGGGTTACGAAATTTTGATGGAAATCGGAAAGGATAGGACTGCGAGGCCCGAGGTAGATGGCGGCGGATCTCCACAGCCCGATACGACTCGTGGGCGGTGGTTGGGCCTGCAGCGGCCCACAGCCACGACCATCCATCTCTCCCCCACTCTTTTTCTTCTGGTTAGATCATGCCCGTACGATGAGCAAAACAAATTTTGTCTATTGGCATAAAATATTATCGTGTGAAGTATTTACTTCGAAATGCTCCCAATGTGAAACAAAAGATAACTTTGCAATGAGTAATACGCTTGGATGCTCTTTATCTCAACTTGCAAAAGAATAAACCAATTCCCAAACAACATATGGAAGTTAATCACCTTTACATCGTATTCGTTTCTAGCAAGCTCTAACGGTGACTTGAACAACCTTCAACATTGGATTCAGTAGGACAATAATCATGTGGAACAAGTACGAATACATGTTATACATCGTCGGGGACTAGACCAGCGGATTCGCAGGAGGAAGGCGTGGGGGACGGCAAGGCGTCGGCGTCGCCTCGGCCCAGAGCCAGGACGTCTTCCAGGGTGAGGCGGCCGGGGTGGCAGGCGTGCTTTAGCGGAGGGGCATGAGGGGCCTGGTCGTTGTCGGAGGAGGAGGAGGAGGATTGGTAGGCGGCGGGGACGAATTGGCCCTCCTCTAGGTCATCATCATCATCGGCCAGAGGGCCGAGGCGGTGGGGAGGGAGAGAAGAGGATTCGTCGGCCATGCCGGTGGCGGCGCAGTGGGGGATTGGGAGTAGGGTGGAGTGGTGGACTAGACTAGCTAGGGTTTAGTTGCGGTGCAGTGCGGTGGGGGAGGGCGAGAAGAAGGAGGAGGCTGTGGGTGGGGAAGAGCCGCGGCGGCAGCAGTGCGCTGGCTTATATTGCACCGACAAAGTAGGGTTTGGCTAATTGGCTTGCGTGGGAACGTCAGAGATAAGGAGATTGCGCGGCAAAGCAAGCAAGTCATCGAGTAGGGTGCGGACTCCAACTCCACCCACAAAATGTAAGTAACCGATTAGTGGATTCACTTGATCTATCTGCATCCGAATATGGTAACTGAATCCCCATCGATCTGTTACGCGGGGTAAACAATTAAATTGGAATATACATAAACGGCTAGACTAGGTGCATGTACACAAGTAAAGGATTATTTTCAATCTATAGTCTGTCCGGACGCGTCGGACGTTCCGCTCCAAAAATATCTTACGCTTCCTATCTATCCATTCCCACCATTCTTTTTCTTTCCCATCCCACTCCTGTGACCTTTCTTCTTCAACCTTCCACCCGGCGTCCTCCTCGTCCCCCCCCGGCGGCGGCACGCTCCCCCACCCGGCGGCCTCGTTCCCTACCCGCTCCCCCACTCCAGCATTCTCCTCGCCCACCCCGGCGGCGGCGCGCTCCCCCACCCCGGCGACCTCATCCCCCACCCCGACATCCTCTTCGCCCACCCCGGCGGCGCCCCTCCCCCACTCCGGCGTCCTCACCCATCAGGGCGCCCAACGCCCGCGGATCCGGTGACCTTCTCCCCGACCCCGGCGAGATCCAAGCAAGCCCCTGACCCTCCCCTACCCCGACTGGCAGCGCCCTTCCCAGATCCGGCAGCGCCTTCTCTCCTTCGGTCGACGACGGGCAGGCTGGTCGTCGTGGATCTGAGCGGGCTCCGTCTCCTCCACGTGATGCTCGACGTCGTAGCGAACCGGAGCAGTAGAAGCTCGCGCCTACTGACGGCTTCATGTTGCAATAGGTACCTCCTGGTGTTGCAGTAGTTATTTTGGGATGTTGCAATAGTGGCTTTTGATGTTTCATATGTTTTGCAACAGTTCGACTTGCCAGCAATCGGGTGTTGCACCAACTTGTTCATGATGTTGCGTATAGTTGTTTTCTTTTTTTCGGTCTCTTATTCTTTCGTTGTTGCAATGTTGTAAGAGATGCTTTTTTTGTTGTTGCAATGTATCTGTTTTGAATGTTGCACGAAGCGGTTCGAGATGTTTCATGCACGTAAAGGTGTTGCAATCCTGTGTTGCAAGTGTTGATTTTTAATGTTTCGATAGTTATTGTTCAATGTTGCTATGGAGCGTCCGATAAAAAAAATTATCGGACGTCCGGGCGTCAGTACGTCCGTTTTCAATATAACGAAAGTCTAGCCGTTCAAAGTTGCCATACAGAGGATATCGGCAGTGTGCGAAAGTCTAGCCGTTCAAAGTTCCCATCTTTTGCCCTTCTTCTTTGCCTCCAACGAGCTTTTAGGGTCGGGGGTTTTGAGAGTCGAGGCTTACCAGTGCACAACGAACCTAGAAGGAGCTCCAAGGGCAGGTAGCGGGCGGTGGTGATGGGAGAGATGGCGGCGAGGCGAGGCAGAGGGCGCGATGGACCCCGGTTAGGTGATGGAGGAGGTGGAGGTGGTACACTGCCAGAGCCGGGCGGGAGCTGGTGGCGACGAGGAAAGCTTCGGTGGACCTGATGAGGAAGATGCCAGGGAAGAGAACAATGGGAGAGGATTAGCAACAGCTCCAGTCGGATAGGTACCAGTGGCGCGCGAGGGTGAGCGCACGAGCGCCGCGTGCAGGCTGGTGGGCATCGGTTCAAGCGTGGTCGGGGTCTGGGCTGTGTATGGGTGAATGGATGAGGAAGATGAAGAGATAAGGTGGAGAGAGAGGTAGATTTGATCGAGCCGTCTGTTTCATATTTAAGGGTAAAAAAAAGCTGTGAGGAGATGGAATACTCACGCATACCCCATAGAGAAAACAAATCATGCATGAGACTCCTTGCAGGATAAGGAAGTCTATTTGAGGAAGGATATCTCTAAGAAAGCCTAAAGACGAGTGGGAGAGTTCTAGTAGGTTTGGAATCTGATGCTTTTTTTTAAAAAAAAAAAGATTGCAATCTGGCTTGTACTTGATAGGCTGGTGCTTTTTTTTTTTATGGGGGATAGGCTGGTGCCTGAGTCACTCAAGTCCCGGCGACCGGCGTGGACTGGCCCAAAGTCCCATGGCATCACTCCATCGTTTCTCCCATCAGGTAGGGCGCCAGTCGCGCTGCGCGAGGTCAGGAAAGCCCTCAAACAGTCCTGTAATGTGGGCTCGGCCCACCAGGCCCACTCACAGCGAGACCGAGACGTCGCCGGCCGGCCGAATAATGTAGGAAGCCTCCGCCGCCGGCAGCGGCACAGTGTTTGGCTGGGCCATGATATGGAGGAGGAGGAGGCCGGGGTGCGGCGGTGGCTCGTCGACATCACCCGCTGGCGCCCCTCCCCCGCCCAGTTCGATGCCGCAGCCTCCCTCCTTCCCTCGCACGAGCGCCCCGCCATCGCCAGGTAAACTCAACTGCCCACCTTCGCACGAATCGCCGGCGCCGGCGCCGGCGCTGCCGAGGGAGCCGCTTTCATCTCCGCGGGAGACACACCTGTGGGTGAGGGAAGCGCGGCAGAACCGGAGGTGCTGGCATGAGATCGATGGACGGGAGCGCGGGATGCACACGGCAAGGCCAGCGGTGGCCGGCGGGCGGCAGCGCTGCGCCGCCGGTCGCCGGATGCCATGTCCGCCGCCCCCCGAATGTTATTATCAATTTGGCCCCTGAGTTTTACACATACCCCTGATTTGGATCGCGATAATTAGTCGCGATCCAAATATTTGCAAATAGGACCCTTAAATTTACAATTTGGATCGCGATTATTGATCTCGATCCTAATATTTGCGAAAAGGCCCCTGCTTTGGTTTGGATCGGCGCTTCCGGCTCCGATCTATCCGCCGCCGGTCAGAATCGTTAAGCTCCGGCCCGAATCAAGTCCAGGGCAAACAATTCGCTCCATTATTCAGTGGCATGGGCGCTGGATTCATCAACATCCGCGGTGATCCGAGCAAGCAGCCGTGAGCTTGACATCAACGGTTGGTTCGTAGCGAGCCTCGCCGCGAGCGTGCACTCCACATCGGTTGATCTCCGTAACTCAGTTAAATGCACTTTGTTCACCTTTGCAATTGAGACATCAGAATCGCCTCTGTGTGTCCGCCAATTCAGCTAGCATGCACGTTGCGGTTACCTTAGAACCAGATGGCATCAAATCGACCTCCTCCATGCCCCTGCAGGTTTGTGAAAGAAGATGACAGGAAGCGGGCGCTCGTCAGTCGTCTGCTGCAGTACTCGCTTGTACGCCGCGTTCTCCGCATTCCGTTTCACCAGATCAACATATGCCGCACACCTGAGGGGAAACCGTACCTGGTACTTGCATACACACTCTGTCCAATTATCATCCCTGTAATCATCATCGTTCGCTGTCAGCTGCATCCAATAAGCACCAAAACTTTTCTGTCTGGGTGCCTGGTCGGTTGCATTCTGTCACTGATCACTCCTATATTGATTTTTCTTGCAGCATAAAAATTGCTTAACCTTCCCAAACTTCAACTTCAACACCTCGCATCAGGGAGACTACGTTGGCATAGCATCTGAGCCGCTTTGCCTTGTTGGCCTGGACATTGTGTCCATCTCCAAGCCCCAGGGAGAAACCACCACCGAGTTTATCATCAACTTCTCTTCGTACCTCACTGATCATGAGTGGAACTGTATTCTTCGTGCTGGCACACACAGTGAAGTGCTAACAGAGTTCTACAGGTATAACATTTCATTCAGGGATCTCTTGGTAGATGGCATATACATTCACAATCAGCATTTTAGAGCTAAAACTTCTATTGGTGTATGCAGCAAGCCATCAATGCACTGTCTATAATGAAGTACCCTCCTATGTCTAAATTTCTTCATAATCACCAGAAAATTTTCTGATGTTGCAAATAACCTTTGAAATCGGTTGAGCTGCATGTGGCTTCAAATTTAGATTTGGCATAATAAATCTGCAGTTTTGCCAATAAAGTGGGACTCTCGCACAGCTCCTCTTTCAGGTAGCTGAAGTGCTGAATGGCATCAGAAAAGTTGAAGGGAATATTTTCTCTCTCTTTAGAACAGAGTAGGTCTCTGTTTACAAAATCATGTACCTCAGAACCTATGCTTTCAGTGCTAAGCATGAAGCAGTTATGGTTTATCGTTGAGATTATTAAGTCGAAATCATAACAGTGGAATCGTAAAAAATCATGCCAATGTTAATGATGGTGTGCAGTGTTACTTCAAATTCAGTATGACATCACTCTGTTCTTCAATAGGTACTGGTGTCTCAAAGAAGCTTTTGTAAAAGCCATTGGTGCTGGCGTAGGATTTGGGTTGCATAGACTGGAATTCCACCATGAACACTGGACTAATATTTCTATCCATATTGATGGACAAGTGTCTAGAAAATGGAGATTCTGGCTTTTCGAGCTTGATGAAGTGCATTTGGTATGTATGGATCCTTAGTTCCTTACTACCATCCACTTCACATACACAGGAACCTAGTCCTACTGTTCTAGTAGTATATTTAAAGTACAGATACCGTCCATCCAGTTCTAGTCTTGTGGCTGCTTATATGCTAACCATCAACTAGTGGAAATTGCAGGCATCTATAGCAAAAGGGCATCCAGAGGATGCTGTAAGCAACTACAAGAAAACATTGTCCAATGCAACCGTTGTGCAGGAACAATTACATTCTACACTAGAGAGTCCAGAAGGAGCTTTCACTTTGTGGACAGTGGAACAACTTACACAATCACTGGAGTAACAGCCTTACAGGTATCAGGCATTCTTGAAATCTACTACAGCAGGACCAAAGGAAGAGATGGGTGAATATGTTCCCAGAATTCTAGACTCCTGATAATCTAATACACAGCCACATGGAAGAGGCTTCGTTTTACCTCTGTATTGCTTCTGTTACGGAAAGGGGTTCTTTTGGCCTTCTGTTTACCATAACAGAACATGACATCAGGAGCGCAAAGGTCTTCGCAATGGCTGCACCACCTTTATCGTTCTATCCTGCATTCTTGCAGACATGTAGTGTCATGGGGCTAATAAGCATTGACGTGCTCTGCATTGACAAAAGAGGCATTTCTCTTGTAAATGAGATTTGAAAGAGATGAAGTGAAAGAGGAGGTTTTAGGATGAAATCAATCTGCCAATGAAGAGCAGGGGTATGTGAGGCTATGAGAGCCACATGTAGAATTGCAGGCGCGCTTTTATAGCAGCAGGAACCTCTGTTTGACTTCCTAGTTCTGATGTATGCAAATACTCGAAGCTGTGATGCTGACACCTAGACTTTGAAAGTGCTTGCCAGAAACAGGAGCCAGGAGCCTGTTTGGATACGCTTCTCCTAACCATGCTTGATTATAATCTAAGCGAAGATTTCTCGTTTCTCGCTTTTCGTAGTTCAAATCTGAAGCGACTTACCACATAAGCGAGAATCGGTGGAATAAGCAAAACGTTTGACGGGATTCTTACTTATTTCCACCAATAAATCGCTTATAAGCGGAAATAAACGGGACCTATATCTGTCACCAGATACACCCAACTGTGGAAGGATAACTGCCCTCCTCCTTCCCGGCATTCCCTCCCTACCCTCCAAACTACAAAACAATTTTTGTTCCGAACTGCAAAATTTCCCAAAGTAAGCAAAAACAATTTCCTCTCTCTACCTCGGCCTCCATCTCTCGTCGTCCAGGTCCGTTCATGTCTGTGGCTGCCTGCCGTCCGCCGGAGCAGGCAGCACGCGTCCCCCGCAGCCATGGGCCAATGCTGCTCCAAGAGCGCCGGGAATGCCGCCGCCGACGCCGACGCGGACGCGCCACCCAAGGCGGCGGAGGCGCCGAGCCGCGGCGCGTCGGCGAACCACGGACGGCCGTCGTCGTCCGCGAAGCCGGGCTCGCCCACGGCCGCCGCCGGCAGGGCGAGTACGAGCAGCAGCAAGCCGGCGGGGCCCGTGGGCCCGGTGCTGGGGCGGCCCATGGAGGACGTTCGCACGACGTACTCGATGGGGAAGGAGCTCGGGCGCGGGCAGTTCGGGGTGACGCACCTGTGCACGCACCGCGCGACGGGGGAGAAGCTGGCGTGCAAGACGATCGCGAAGCGGAAGCTGGCGAGCAAGGAGGACGTGGACGACGTGCGGCGCGAGGTCCAGATCATGCACCACCTCTCCGGCCAGCCCAACGTCGTCGGCCTCCGCGGCGCCTACGAGGACAAGCACAACGTCCACCTCGTCATGGAGCTCTGCGCCGGCGGCGAGCTCTTCGACCGGATCATCGCCAGGGGCCAGTACACGGAGCGCGCCGCCGCGTCGCTGCTGCGCACCATCGTGGAGATCGTGCACAGCTGCCACTCCATGGGGGTGATGCACCGGGACATCAAGCCCGAGAACTTCCTGCTGCTCAGCAAGGACGAGGACGCGCCGCTCAAGGCCACCGACTTCGGCCTCTCCGTCTTCTACAAGGAAGGCGAGGTGCTCAGGGACATCGTCGGCAGCGCCTACTACATCGCGCCCGAGGTGCTCAAGAGGAGGTACGGCCCGGAGGCAGACATCTGGAGCGTCGGCGTCATGCTCTACATCTTCCTCGCCGGCGTGCCCCCGTTCTGGGCAGAGAATGAGAATGGCATCTTCACCGCCATCCTGCGCGGGCAGCTTGACCTCGCCAGCGAGCCATGGCCGCATATCTCATCGGGGGCCAAGGACCTCGTCAAGAAGATGCTCAACATCAACCCCAAGGACCGGCTCACGGCGTTCCAGGTTCTCAGTAAGTACTATGGATTTCATCCGTAGTAGCAATTAGCAGCACATATATATGGATTTCAATGTGACACTGACACAACAAATTGGCACATGAATATCTCAACTTGTAGATCACCCATGGATCAAGGAAGATGGAGATGCACCTGATACGCCACTTGACAATGTTGTGCTCAACAGGCTCAAGCAGTTCAGGGCCATGAACCAGTTCAAGAAAGCGGCACTGAGGGTACCATATATCTGATAGAAACTCCATATATCAAACTGCTGAAGAACAATGCTTATACAATGCAAATTTTGATTGTGCCCTCAACCTAATGCAGATCATAGCTGGGTGCCTATCCGAAGAGGAGATCACCGGGCTGAAGGAGATGTTCAAGAACATCGACAAAGATAACAGTGGGACCATTACGCTTGATGAGCTCAAAAATGGGTTGGCCAAGCATGGAACAAAGCTGGCTGACAGTGAAATTCAGCAACTGATGGAAGCAGTGAGTTTTCAGAGTGCAAATCTAAAAAAAAACATATTGTTCTATTCGAAGTTAGAAGGTGATATGGAAAGATCCCCTTTTGATTCCTTTTATATAATTCCAGGCTGATGCTGATGGCAACGGGTTAATTGACTATGATGAGTTCGTCACGGCTACAGTACACATGAACAAACTGGATAGAGAGGAGCACCTTTACACAGCATTCCAGTATTTTGACAAGGATAACAGTGGGTAAGTTGAACGTTGAAACCAACACAGCTGAGACACCTGAGTTCACGACTACAGATATTATAGAACACATATACTTCATTTATCTTGCAGGTACATTACAAAAGAAGAGCTTGAGCAAGCCTTGAAGGAGCAGGGGTTGTATGATGCCGAGAAAATCAAGGAGGTCATCTCAGATGCCGACTCTGACAATGTAAGGAACAAATATTATGTAAATTTAGTTGACATAATAAACAACAGAAACCACAACATCATCAATGTTACGATGGGGGAGTTATACAGAAATAGAATCCAGTAGATCAAAGGATTAAATTGTCATGATTAATTGTTCCTCTACTGATTGTATATGTTTTTAGTTAAGACACTAAGATTTATTTTTGCACATGTAGGATGGAAGGATAGATTATTCAGAGTTTGTGGCGATGATGAGGAAAGGGACAGCTGGTGCTGAGCCAATGACCAACAAGAAGAGGAGAGATGTAGTCCTATAGTGAAGCAGAAAGTGTGTAATGTGTATAGCAGCTCAAACAACCAAATTTGCACAGCTGTACACAAATGCAATGGAGTTACTTTTGCGATTCAGTTCATGGATGGTTGTGTACATTGAGCAATATGATGGCCATTCAGCATGTGCATATTTCAGAAGACTACTCATGGCATCTATTATTCTCATTTGTTCTTGCACAAAAACAGATGATATGTTTGAGGGAACATCATCCAACAAGACCTACTGATACAGAAAAACTTCAGTAGTTCAATGCAACTTTCTTCACACAAATTGCAAACTGAACAATTGATAAGGGTAACCATATGACAGAAGGCACAATGATGTCAGTTTATCAATTAAAAAATGAGGATATTTGCGTGGTCCAAAACAGACCTCAAATAATAAAAATATACAATGGGCCAATCGGGGAACCTTTCTCTACATAAAAGAAATGGCTATTGCAATGAGCACTTGCACAGACTGTACAAGGAATTGGGAGAATGGCCTATATGCTAACAAGGAAGATATTATAGTTTAATTATTTCATAGAACGTGTTTCTTGCATGCGGCAGAATGAATAAAAATATGAAATAGAGGAATTGGGAAATTTGTTCTTACCAAGGAGAAATCAGTTAGTGGTTTCTAGAGAACCCTTCACTTGCAGAGCTTCACGTTCCCTTTGGCGGCGTTCTCTCTATCAGGTTGGACATAAAGTTACATGATATACACGGATAAAAAACTGGAACTTGATTTAGTGTATCAGTGTTACCATGTTAGACTTTGTATAACTTGTCTCAGAACATGTGCATATCAAATCAAGAAAAGAACACACCGATAACAAAAGGTCTCCACCCAAAGGCATTATTCCAATACAATATTGCAAGAACTCCTGAAATATATCCTTAAATCTATGGAGCTAAAATTTCACAGCAACATGCAAAATATAGTTACTCTCATTTTTATTCCAGCCAGGCGTTCCCACAAACAGTCTCTGCACAAATATGCAGCAGGAAACAGGCACCCAAAACACAAATCCATTTAAAAGAACATGCACATTATTGGCTTGAAAATAAGAACCGCAAGGTGATGCAATCCTAATCAAAGGAAAAAACCAGTAACCCCCGTCCCTGGCCACAAAGGCATTTCTGCAAACAGCTGACGCGCGCACTCCAAACAACAGCGATCAGCGAGTGCTTGCAATTAAAGGCGCGGCAGCCAGCATTGCTCAGCCAGAGTGTCAATATTTCTGCTATAGTACTAGTAAAGGATGATTAAAAGGCTACAGCCCTGAGCCCTGACCCTGCGATGGGAAGGACGGAAGGAAGGTGGAGGAAAAGGACTGAGGCTGGTACCCTTCGTTCCCAGTAGGGGTGGAAGCAGACGAAGTCGTAGACGGGGGAGATGGTGTTGACGAGCACGAGGTTGACGCCCATGAAGACAAGCAGCCCCGTCATCGGCCGCGCTCGGTGCGGCATCTCGCTCTCTCCCCTCGCCCCTTCCCCGCCGGCACCTTCCTCGGCCGAGACCAGATGAGAGACGACTCGTCAACGAGGGGTGAACACCTCAAGGACCAGAGCGAGGCGAGAAGGGCGGCTGCGTCGGATGTTCGGCGAGATCAAGGAGAGCGGCGGCGCGGCCGGTGTGGCGGTGGGGGGCCTGTCACCGGGCACCGGCGCACGGCGAAGCGAGAAGAGCGGTGGTTAGGATCAAGCTACGCCGCACACCTCTGATCCGACGGCTACAGATGCCCCGCCTAACTGTGAAGGTCCGGAGTAAATTGTCGTTGATGGACAAGCTCAAATATAAGGCCCAATAGGCCAATACAATATAGGCCCATATGGGCCCGTCCGAACCCGGAGGAGACTGACAGACAGGATTCAACCCTACGAAGGCCACAGTGCATCTGTGTTTGCTGCTACATGTTCATTTGTACAAGTAAAAGTGCCAAACACATTTAAGACAACTGATGCAAAGAGAGCTTCTTCCAAAAGTTTCAAAGTATTTTTCAGTGGTGTCGAAGACATTGAATTCGAGAAAGCTGATGAGAAGTAACTGTGCATAGGTAATTATCATACCATCTACGAAACATGTCTGCATACATTATTGTTATTCTTGAATTTGTAAATCTTATATTGGGTGAAATGTCAGGTGGAGCGCTTGATCAAAAGTTTGGATAGAAGTTGATTGGCAGGAGATGCTACTGCACAGCCATTGTTGTGTGACATGTTCGGTTTCTGAAAAGTGGGAAGCAAGTTACTAAAGACTCACTGCTATTGTTTGGATATAGCGAGTGATTGGATAATACATTGCCTAATCTGTGGGAGGTTCCTCTTTTTTCTTCTTCTTTTGAATTCAGACCTCGTCTCTAGGACGATCCAGAAGTCCTTTCAGATTTGTCCTTGATGCACATGTTTAAACTGTTTTAGTTGTATGCACAGAAGAAGAAAACAGTGAGAAAACTGTGGGTTCTTCCTGAACCTGAATTCAGAATTCCGGATAGTCTTAGCAGATGAGTTGGGAGCACTGAGAAGGATAATCTTTTGAGGGATACATATTGCCTAGCACTATGTTGTCATTCCTTGACTTCCAAAGTTTTTATCCCTATTTCTCAGGTTTTTTTTGACTTTGCAAAGCTATTGATTTCAAGTTTCAGATGCTAAGAAGTTAGAAGCAAACTACGCAACTCCTATGTTCATGTATCAGAAACTTCATTTAAGGTATATATCCCTCCATTTACTGTAGTATAGTAGATCATATAGGTTTATTCATGTGAACGATATGCCTTTGCTAAGTTATGTAACAATTGTCTACTTATTTTTTTTAGAAATAGTCATGCATATCCTGTGTTTACTATAATATACTGAGTCATGTAGGGTTACATGTGAACAATTTACCTTCGATTTAATTATGTAACAATCCTCTCTTGTTTTTTTAGAAAAATAAGGTACCACTGCCGAAAGAAATGGTTGATGTCGTGGTGTCTTTTGTGTTTGCTGCTACATGTTCATCTGTACAAGTAAAAGTGCCAAACACATTTAAGACAACTGATGCAAAGAGAGCTTCTTACAAAAGGTTCAAAGCATTTTTCTGTGGTGTCCAAGACATTGAATTCGAGAAAGCTGATGAGAAGTAACTGTGCATAGGTAATTATCATACCATCTACGAAATATGTCTGCATACATTATTATTATTCTTGAATTTGTAAATCTTATATTGGGTTAAATGTCAAGTGGAGCGCTTGATCAAAAGTTTGCATAGAAGTTGATTGGCAGGAGATGCTACTGCACAGCCATTGTTGCGTGACATGTTCGGTTTCTGAAAAGTGGGAAGCAAGTTACTAAAGACTCACTGCTATTGTTTGGATATAGCAAGTGACTGGATAATACATTGCCTAATCTGTGGGAGGTTCCCTTTTTTTCTTCTAGCACTATGTTTTTATTCCTTGACTTCGGAAGTTTTTATCCCTATTTCTCAGGGTTTTTTTTGACTTTGCAAAGCTATTGATTTAAGGTTTCAGATGCTAAGAAGTTAGAAGCAGACTACGCAACTCCTATATTCATGTATCAGAAACTTCATTTAAGGTATATATCCCTCCATTTACTGTAGTATAGTAGATCATATAGGTTTATTCATGTGAACGATATGCCTTTGCTAAGTTACGTAACAATTGTCTACTTATTTTTTTTAGAAATAGTCATGCATATCCTGTGTTTACTATAATATACTGAGTCATGTAGGGTTACATGTGAACAATTTACCTTCGATTTAATTATGTAACAATCCTCTCCTGTTTTTTTTAGAAAAATAAGGTACCACTGCCGAAAGAAATGGTTGATGTCGTGGTGTCTTTTGTGTTTGCTGCTACATGTTCATCTGTACAAGTAAAAGTGCCAAATACATTTAAGACAACTGATGCAAAGAGAGCTTCTTACAAAAGGTTCAAAGCATTTTTCAGTGGTGTCGAAGACATTGAATTCGAGAAAGCTGATGAGAAGTAACTGTGCATAGGTAATTATCATACCATCTACGAAATATGTCTGCCTACATTATTGTTATTCTTGAATTTGTAAATCTTATATTGGGTGAAATGTCAGGTGGAGCGCTTGATCAAAAGTTTGCATAGAAGTTGATTAGCAGGAGATGCTACTGCACAGCCATTGCTGTGTGACATGTTCGGTTTCTGAAAAGTGGGAAGCAAGTTACTAAAGACTCACTGCTATTGTTTGGATATAGCGAGTGACTGGATAATACATTGCCTAATCTGTGGGAGGTTCCCTTTTTTTTCTTCTTTTGAATTCAGATCTCGTCTGTAGGACGATCCAGAAGTCCTTTTAGGTTTGTCCTTGATGCAGCATGTTTAAACTATTTTAGTTGTATGCACAAAAGAAGAAAACAGCGAGAAAACTGTGGGTTCTTCCTGAACCTGAATCCAGAATTCCGGATAGTCTTAGCAGATGAGTTGGGAGCACTGAGAAGGATAATCTTTTGAGGGATACATATTGCCTAGCACTATGTTGTTATTCCTTGACTTCGGAAGTTTTTATCCCTATTTCTCAGGGTTTTTTTTGACTTTGCAAAGCTATTGATTTCAAGTTTCAGATGCTAAGAAGTTAGAAGCAAACTACGCAACTCCTATGTTCATGTATCAGAAACTTCATTTAAGGTATATATCCCTCCATTTACTGTAGTATAGTAGATCATATAGGTTTATTCGTGTGAATGATATGCCTTTGCTAAGTTATGTAACAATTGTCTACTTATTTTTTTTAGAAATAGTCATGCATATCCTGTGTTTACTATAATATACTGAGTCATGTAGGGTTACATGTGAACAATTTACCTTCGATTTAATTATGTAACAATCCTCTCCTGTTTTTTTTAGAAAAATAAGGTACCACTGCCGAAAGAAATGGTTGATGTCGTGGTGTCTTTTGTGTTTGCTGCTACATGTTCATCTGTACAAGTAAAAGTGCCAAACACATTTAAGACAACTGATGCAAAGAGAGCTTCTTACAAAAGGTTCAAAGCATTTTTCAGTGGTGTCGAAGACATTGAATTCGAGAAAGATGATGAGAAGTAACTGTGCATAGGTAATTATCATACCATCTACGAAATATGTCTGCATACATTATTGTTATTCTTGAATTTGTAAATCTTATATTGGGTGAAATGTCAGGTGGAGCGCTTGATCAAAAGTTTGCATAGAAGTTGATTAGCAGGAGATGCTACTGCACAGCCATTGTTGTGTGACATGTTCGGTTTTTGAAAAGTGGGAAGCAAGTTACTAAAGACTCACTGTTATTGTTTGGATATAGCGAGTGACTGGATAATACATTGCCTAATCTGTGGGAGGTTCCTCTGTTTTTTTTCTTTTGAATTCAGACCTCGTCTCTAGGACGATCCAGAAGTCCTTTTAGGTTTGTCCTTGATGCAGCATGTTTAAACTATTTTAGTTGTATGCACAGAAGAAGAAAACAGCGAGAAAACTGTGGGTTCTTCCTGAACCTGAATCCAGAATTCCGGATAGTCTTAGCAGATGAGTTGGGAGCACTGAGAAGGATAATCTTTTGAGGGATACATATTGCCTAGCACTATGTTGTTATTCCTTGACTTCAGAAGTTTTTATGTTCGTAACCTGAGCACTGCGTAGGCTCGCGGGACAGACGCCGAGCGGAAGAGAAAAGTACGGGATGGTAATTGGACGGTTGGATGGTCTGGATACAAAATAAGCTATTCTGTGGCCGGCTGTATATATATATATATATATATATATATATATATATATATATATATATATATATATATATATATATATATATATATATCAATTCGTTCGTCTCGACGTGAGGATTCCATACCTGAAACGCTTTTCGCGAGTTACCTCTCCTAGCACCGTTGAAGTCAAAGTTTGGTCTCCGGCGAACTCCGACGAACAATTGCTTCGCGACCAAGCGTCTCCGACGCAATCCGACACCAATCTTGAGCTTGTCTCGTCGTCCTCTACGCCATGGTGTGATCCGTTCGAAACTTCTACAACGAAGTGGGCGTCCTCTCCAACTCCGGCGATTTCGATACCGTCAAAGGCCGAGAGGCAACGCAATACAACTTCATACCGTTATTGAAAACAGATTTTGATACATATATCAATTAACTTATCATTGGCAATCACCGATGGCAAAGCAGTATGTTTGTTGTACTTTGATGGGTATCCTGATTGCAATTGTTGCTTGCTACCAAGTGTTTCATGTTACCACGGAAAATTGCGCATCTCTACATGTTGCAGTAACAGACAACGTGCTCATGGCTCATAAAATGATACCCGCTAGCATAATCCCTTTTCATAGGTTAAGCAGGCAAATTAAAGGCCAGACATATGGAAGAGGCAACACGCAAAACTTTCTACCAATGCTATCTTATCGTACAATAAGGCAATCCCAGTTATCCTCTAAGTTGACTCTTCTAACTCTTCTCCAAATCGATCCAGCCGTGACACCTCTGCATCGTAATCACGGATTAGAGTATGGTTAACAGAGCCATCATCTTCACTCGCATGGATTTGCCGCCCACCGAACCTGCAAGGTAAAAATTGGAGAACAAATTTTATTACAACAGAATCAATCCAGCAGCACAAATGTTACTTGATCAGCATTCTTTTATATAATCAGAGTTAGTTGTATATTTAATCAGATGGCAAAATTTTCCACAACATTTCAGACTCATATCAATGAGGAAAAAATATATTAAAGGTTTTGTCAGGGAAACAAACACGAGATGCAACCCAAAGTTCCATCAGCATTCAGCTAACATCACCGCATCAGAAATAAAGGGGAAAATAATTATTCGTGTTAACTTACCATCTGCCATTCATCTTCTCTATGCATTTGGCGCCATCTTTCCGGTCTTTGAATTTCACCAATATGACACCTTGTGGATGATTTTCACAAACCTGCATGCAGAAACATGTCAAATTAACAACAGTGGTTTGGTGGAAACCAGAGAAGGATGCAATGGGAACAATTTGGTGAGTTGTGGCTGATCCATGCCAATCTGACTTCATTTCAGATGATTTATATGGTATAAAACATGCATCTAATTATTATATTGAAAAGATGAAAAGTTTGTTTTGCAATGAAACTGGTAATATCTATTTTCCAGACAAGTTCAGAAAAGTTTCAAATCTCGGGGTAGGTGTACCTTGACATTATCCACTGGACCAAACTTGATGCATTCCTCTCTAACATCTGCCTCAAGCTCGGAAAGAAGTTCTTCATCAGCCTGCAAGTTTAGGATATTCATGGTTAATCCAATACAAATGGGAAAAAAGTTGCTATGCAGCATGAACCTCATAAAAGAAATCTAAAATCATCTAATGTGCAACCAAGTACAGGTAAGCTCAGTCCCAGATCAAAAGCACACATATTGCAGAAGGCACCAAGCATACTTCAGATACTTACTCTCAACTCAGCCGGAGTGAACATGTGCCGCAAAATAACGGTAGTAGGAATCATCACCTTCTTATCATCATGCCCACCTAGTTAGAGGAAATTATTAAGAAAAAAAATGAGGTTATATCCCAGTTTTGAATCAGCTATGATTAAAATAACTACCAGAAAACAACAATCCAAATTACCCCATCCAAGCATTTTGTCTTCAACCTTCTTAGTCTTCCTTTTCTTTTGTTTATCAGTTTTCTTTGCAATGAAAACATCACCTGAAACACATGTGACGACATCAGTAATAAGTTTTGTAGCTGATGGCACACAGAAGGTGTTTGGTTGTTATAGAACCATGGAACAATACCTTTCTGCTCAAATTTGGCCGGACTTACAGACATCAGAATCTTGCCACCAGGACGGAATGATGTCCCATCCAACAACTGAACTGCTAAAGCTACAGAAGGCTCCTGTATCATGGAAAGGGAAAAGCACATGAAAAAAAAATGCATAGGGATTCCAAATAATCTGAGCACCTTAACAAGGAGATACCTTGAGATATGTCACCAATGCGTCGCCTTTTTTCCTCCCGGTTTCCTTGTCGGTATAGATCTTCACCCGAGGCTTTTTAGTCTCAGGGTCCTGTAATATTGATTATCAACATGTGTCCAATGCTTAAAGTTCACGAAGAAAAAATAAATGCCACAAAAAAGATATTAGTAATAAGAGAAACAAAATAGTTATTCAAGTAAAGTAAATGTCAAATAAATCTTGTAGTATTTTTTTCAGTTTATTTAAGGCACCCACAGCATTCCATATATTAATGCATTATATCCAACTATAACATATGGGCATTGTGCCAATATCTAGTATCATAGTGCATGCTGCAAGTTTGGAGAACTGAAATTAGCTAATTGCTCAATTTGATAGTGAAATATATAACCCATGAGTTGAACAGTTTGCAAAAATGAACAGACTTGACAGGAACAATTGAAGGTCCCAAGATTTAGATAAGTCAAACTACAAACTTTTTGCCAGTATGCCAATTAGTTACATAATCAGATGGCAACTAGATACTAGATCACTAGTCCAAGACTCCAAGTACTGGCAAAACCAAGTTTCTTCACGAGAGAAATCAAAACATCACCAAGAGTGAATAACACAAACGCAACAATTTTGTCTCTGCAACACAGCAGATCAAAAGCATACCTCCTTTATTATTCCACACTTGGAAAATACCTCCACAATCTGCAAAAGAAGTGCAGCATCAGAAGTTCAGAACAAGCATTTTAAGAATAACCAACTGATTAAGAATGTGTTAAATGATCGTTCAACAAATGATCCTCCTTTTCGATAAAAACAAATGATCTTCCTAAAAGAGAAATGAAATGTGGTTACAGAATTAGTTGATACATATAATTTACCTCCTCCACTGTGACATCATCAGGCAGACCATTTACATAGACATGCGTGTTGACTTTGAGATCAAACCAACTGTCTGGAGGTTTGTTAGCTTCCTACCACAGAAATCCAACAGATTAGTAGAAGACTAGATGCAACCAGTCGAACTTACCAAGAACTCCCACAATGACTTGGAAACAATACCTTCTTTTCAGCTGGCGTCTCAGAAGATTTCCGCTTCTTGTCCCCTTTCTTTTCCACTTTGTCTGATTCTTTCTTTTTGTTTCCATCCGGAGTGTTGATTTCTTCTACTGCAGAAGGACCAGGGATATCTGGCGCCTGAAATACTTCTTCCTCAAGTGCAAAAGTCATCTCTTCAACAGCATAATCTTCCTTTTTACCTGATAAGTCATTCTACAAAGGTGTAAGAAAAATTAGAACATATTTTTTTTAAAAAAACAATAGGAATATTACAAGGATGAAGGGAAGGTTGTTGTGCTCGAAGGATTCACAGCTGAATATGATATCTAATGAAATACTCCTTATGTATATAGAATAATTGTTGCCAACATAAAGTGATAAGAGGAACTAAAGGATACTGAGTGGACTAACAAGTAAACTGTGATTTATACATGCATTTGCTGGAACAAAACATAGATATTTAATCCTTCAAATAAAACTTAGACAATGTGAAAACTAATTAAGAAACTACTGTCTTAAGCAAGCTAGCAAAGCAAGAAGGGTTGTGGTAAGGGGCAAGAAATGATGAGAAAGTAAGCTGTAGATTAAAGAATCATTAATGAGGTTTTCACTTTCTCTAAAGTTGCTAATGTGAAACAGAAGATTTTTTTTTTTTTTGGAACTTGGCTTCAGTACTGAAGCTTACCAGGCCTTTTGTTTCACAAACATAGCTTGAAATCTTGCACCAGCAAAAGTAGCTAAAGAAAAATATAAATGATGATTAACTGAAAGTAAAAACCAACACGATGCTCAGATTAATTAAACATCTCCTGAACCTTGAGTGAGAAGAAAAATGGTGCTCCAAGCATTAACTGCCAAGCTAATACAATCTTCAAGAAACAAATAGTCTATTAAGGTATGGCTGGAACTTTTCATTTCGCCGGTCCTTTGTTACTACGTAATCACATATCAACTAACCCAATGATATACCACAATGAGTTTTCATCAGATGCCGATTTGCGATTTTTCATAAAGAAAGTACAGGACATCTAAGGCTAACTAGGAGACTATCATGTACTTCAACTTTGAAAAGGCACAAAAAATTAACCAATAAAACTAGGTAGTGTATATAAACCTAGCAATTGCAAGGACAGGTGAGCAATACTTACTTGAGGAACCCATGCCCTCAGAGTACGGTCCCATTTGTAAATGGTGCCATCATCATCGGTAAACTCCTCCTCTCCATCCGGTGGGGTTGCTGGCCGCTCATCATCCAGCTGGTTCACATCACCATCTTCAGCACTGCCTTTCAAGGCCTCAACCTCTGCCTCGGCTTCTATAACCTCCTTCTGAAATTTCTCAAAATCATCTTCAGCATCTGGAGCAACTGCACATGAATTCAATGAATGAGAGAAGCGAACCTTACAGAATTTCCATGTAAAGATGCAGTACAAGACAACAGCACATTAACCTTGTTCGGATTGATCCTTTGCTGCGACTGCAGTGTGTAACTCAGGGATCGACGAGAGTGGCATCCATTCAGTCCTCCCTTCTGCCCAGAGCATTGTGCTCTCATTGAGATAACCGTTTGCAAAATGTTCTGCAAAGAGAGCAAAATGTTGTTACATTTTCAATATTAGCTGGGCGGGCGAATAATAAGCATAATTCTTCAAATTAAAAAGCGTGGAAGCGAAACCTTCTGCACGAGATCATCTACACGTTAACTAAACTTCAGGAAATGAGAATTAAATAAGCTTGAAGGTAGCTTCGGCATCAAAACGATCAAACAATTCCACCTCATGGACTAAACCCTAAGCCCAACCGCAGAGAGAAAACTCTAATTGAAATGCACTAAATTGCAAGGAGGAAGCGGGATATGGTCACCTCGAAGCTCGGCAAGCGCGTAGGGGCCGACACTCTCCTGGTTCGGGCCGAGCACGTACCAGCCCACCTCGCCGGCGGCGGCTGAGCCGCTGGTCTCCATGGGCATCGAATCCGGAAGAGAAGAGAAGGGGAGGATGAAGCGGGCGGGTACTGGGGGAACCAAGAGGATGGGTGCCGGCGGCGGGGAAGGAAGGCGGAGGCGACTGGCCGGAGAGGCGCGGGCGGCGGGAGGGGCGGAGTGGTCAAGCGGAAGGACGGCGAGTCGGAGAAGACTCGAGAATTGGAGTCACAGGTAAGAATCCATCTGGACGGGTGAGATAGCCCGTACGCACGCGATCGAACGGTAGTGGACAGGTTTCCCGTTTCCTTCCCTGGTCCGCTGCTATTCGTATCATTTTCGAATCCTATCATATCAAAAAAAAAAAAAAACTCGTGTGATTTTCAAGCCTAACATGCATGTATATTATTTTCCAATATGCCTTACCAGCTGGACTGATGTTTTAGACTGATGTTTGCTCATGAAAATAAACTCATGACCATAGCAAATAATGTCCAGAAAATGAATCCAATGAAAACATTTTTGTACCCAAAAAACTGGAAACTGTTTGAATCTTCATAGATTAGTTGATCGCATATCACAAAAGTTTGAACCTTAAGATACATCTGCGCCTTGAAAAAAGAATGGAAAAAAAGTCAAAAACATCCGTGGAGTTTGAGTTCACTGAAAGATTACAGATACTGATGTGCCTTTCTCTGCACAATATGATTCGGTCCATTTCCAGCCTACAGACGACTGTCTCTCACAGCAAAATCTGTTGCTACAACATCAAATGCGTAATTTTGTACAATCTTTGCTGCACACAGCTTCTGATAACATGCTATTGCTTCACTATATGTATGTGAATATATTGTACACCAAACCTTAAGCCGAAGCCACCATCAGCAAGGTGCCAGTATTGTCACACTCCTCATTATCCCTCAAACTTCACCAATGGTTTGGTCGCTCTGCAGGCCGTTCCCAATGTCTAGATGGTGCTGATATCAACTTTGCTCTTAACAATTTGGAAGGCAGGAGTAACCCAGCTGCCACAGTTGCACTGGATTCCTGACCAGTTGAAGTATCCTAACCGAGCTCCGCAGTGGATGCATGATAGCTTCCCCTCCAAAGCACCCTCTTCGACTGTTAGGTGAACAAAGGCACAGGTGGAAACCATGTAAGGTATAGTAGTCTAGTAGAAAACAAAAAAAAGGAGAAACACCATCACTCTACTAAGACCAGTAACGAAAGCATGTGCACGATTGCTCAATCATTGAGTATCTATGAAGGTTTCATTTATAAGATGACCTAAATATCAAATTATGAAAATGAATATGGATTCGGTGGGAACCAACCATATAGTATGAATTTTTCTTTGCACAACACAAATAGGTAATTCATGACTCATACGAATTTCATACACCAAGAGGGAAGTAATAACATCAGCCTACCTGGAGTCATCCATTTCAGAGGCTCGATAAATAAAGACGAGCAATCTTGTTCTTTGTTGCTGTATGAATGACCACTCTTCCTTCGGTTCCAGTCAAAGCAAGATTCGCCTTCACCAGGAAGATGACTTATAACATTGTCCTCCACAGCAATAATTCTCCTGCATTTCCTGCAGCGGTAAGCAGTTTTATGTTGCCCTGTCTTTGAAGGATCTTGACAAGAGCCAGGTAGTGGAGAAAGGCCAGGGTCATCTTCAAACATATAGCTGCCTATTTTCTCCCCAAATTTGTAGGATTGACCTGTGGGAGGAAAGATAGGTTACAGAATACATGTTTGTTCAAATGAACTGCAATTAAAATGTAATTGTATTGAATCAAGATTAGCTATTTAAAGATGCTGAATATTCTCACACTAGATGTAAAGGAACGACAATGTTCATGATGCTGAAGCAGATCTAAGAACTTTTGAATCACATGATAAAACTAAGCATTTGACAATTTGACTATTTTGAGAGGAAAAAAATGATGAAACACATTTTTATTTATTTCAGGCACAGCTGCAGATCCTAACCATACAGCACTTGAAATGGATATAAGTTGGTCATCACAAGAAAATTTATCAATGAAAAAGCATTCAAACACTCTGGATCATGAATCAGGGATCTTCTGGCCATAGTCATCTTATACAGTTATGGAAAAGCATGCTTTCGATCTAGAGATATATCAGACCACAATTGGATTTTATATCAATAACCAACAAATTTATTTTTGGAAGCTTGCATCTGGCCTATTGGTCTACTTAAACCACACATGGCCAAGAACAACTAACCAACACTACTATTAGTGAGAGTAGTCAAAGAGGACCCAGCAAATAAAGCATAGAAAATACCCCAAGAAAACTGGAGAAAAGCCTATTGACTCAAATTTATGTCAGGACAACTAGTAACCACCACTTTAACCAAGATGGATCAAGACTAACCTAATAATTTTAAGCGGAATCTCTTGTACAAAGGACTTGAAGTATCGACTTTGAAGCCCATTTCTTCAAACAATTTCAACTGCACGACACAGAATGTTCAACTAAGCAACAAACACTCCAGGAGTTCATGTGCTGCCAACAGATCTTGAACAAATCTTACCTGGTCAAGAAAACCATCATTCGGGCATGCCAACTCAGAAATTTCCTTCAAAGATTCTAATGCTTCTGGAAGAAAATAACAAGCAAGGCCACATGAGTAAAATTCAACTGGAGTAGATGAAAAGATACATGTTATCTTTCCAGGAAAAGAGAGTTCAGACCTTCCAGAGGTTTCTGCTCTGATCTCATGAGATAAGCAACAATGATGGAAGCACTGCAATAAGTTTGAAAGTCAGTATGAATGCATATATATTATATAAAGATGAAAAAAGGAGCTGGCAGTATTAAAAGTGAACAGGCTTGAGCTAATCAATTTCCTCAATCGAAACACTATATGGGTATGTTAATCCAAATTTGCAATTGCAATTGCCAACAAGCAGCCTGCTGCAATTGGTTAGT
The DNA here is from genome assembly GCF_000263155.2 of Setaria italica. Lineage (NCBI taxonomy): Eukaryota > Viridiplantae > Streptophyta > Magnoliopsida > Poales > Poaceae > Setaria > Setaria italica. The sequence continues at coordinate 1,263,546 of NC_028457.1, forward strand.
TTCAGAAACATTCAGTTTTTCCATGCCGCGCCAATTGGTTAAGTAGGCAGTAACAGTTAGATTCTTGCTACCACACCGTACCCAATTCCATTGCTAAACATGATATCCCAAGATGGTACAGAACTACAGATCCTAAAATTACCCACAAAACGAAAACGGAAATGACAGTGCTTCTGAAGCCTACCTCCTAGATACCCCGGCAAAGCAATGGACGAGGACATTCCCCACCTTCCTGCCATCATCGATGAAGTCAAGGCAGGGCTCGAGGTGGTCGAGCAGGTTCTCCTCCTCCGTATCCCGTAGCGGCACGGCCATCCGCGTGACCCGCAGCCCTTCCCCAGCGCGCTCCACCACCCGCATCAGCGTCCCGGGGGGCACCGCAGCTGTCGGTGGCGCGCCCTCCTCGCCGGCGACGACGCGGCGGACCTCCTCGGTGGGGATGGCGAGGCCCGGGCGGCAGTCGGTGATGAAGGAGATGGAGGCGGAGCTGACGACCGAGAGGACGTGGGTGAAGGTCGGGGTGGAGGAGGAATCCGTGAGGGCGGCGATGGCATCTTTGATGTCGCCGAAGTAGAGCCGCTCGCGAACGAGGTGCGGCATGGCGGCGGCGGAGGAAGAGACCGGTGAGAATCAGTGAAATCCGGCGAGTGAGTTCTTTAGACCACACCCCTTCTGTTTTTGCAAATAGACCCCTAATTTGCAAAACGAACCCTAAAATGTTTCATAAGACCCCCTACTTTGGATCGCCTCCTTTTTTGGGTCCCAGTTCTTATTGGCGCGGCGGCGGGGCTTCCTCGGCGAGACCCCGGATCCCCAGCGGCGATCGGTGATGAAGGAGACGGACGTAGAGATGCGGAAGGTGAAATCGGCACAGACAGGCTGATGCGGCGGCGAGAGCGACCATGTCGGATTGTCGGCGGCGATGGCACCAAGAAAGAGGCAACCACGGCGACGAGGCGAAGCGCCGACGCACGACGCGGCACAGCGACAGGAATCTCTGCTAGTTTTGGGTGATCTATGAGAAGAACGGGCTCATCTTCCCCCCAAGATTTGGCACTTGTTCACTGAACTGCAGTGGCCACTGTGCATCTCTGCTAGTTTTATACCTAGTCGGTGTGATGATCCCTATCTGCATCTGTTTTTTTTCTTGTGTTTCGACCTGAATCAACCTTTGTTAGTCTTCCTTCCAGCTCCAGCATTAAGTGGAACTGTCAGAGAAGCATCATTTGCCCAATTAATTTTGCATATGTATGTTGAGCTGAACACACAACGG
>NC_028457.1:1264918-1266667 GCF_000263155.2 Setaria italica
GTATTGAGTAGTTGTTGTTTTATAGATCTACAGAGAATGCTATTATAGCCCGTACAATGACTCTTTATCCGACTAGAACTTTATGTCTAACTTTAAACAGAAAAACTTATTATTCGACTAGGACTCTATCACAAATCTAAACAGAAAACGAATATTTACAGGTACGATTCGTACTATCTTTACGTGCGTCATGGGCTGACTTCGTGGTGATGTTGATAATCCTTTGTAAGCACACATCGACACAATTATCTCTTTAGCAAAGAGGTATCTTATCAGAACCCACACACCAAGGGCTCAAACCCATCCTGACCCTGGGCACTGGGGTCGGACGAGGGCGGAGATCCCCCCTGGAGGGTCGGGCGCGTCCGATCCCAAACCTCAGGGATTAATTAGGCTTAATAGATTCGTCTCGCCGTTTAGCCTCCACTTATGTAATGAGTTTTGTAAATAGTCTATGTTTAATACTCCTAATTAGTATCTAAACATTCGATGTGACACGTGCTAAAAATAAGCAAAAGGAACCAAACAGATTCTCTGCAGGGTCTGACCTGAATGGTCTTTTCTGAGGGGCAGCTTGGTGTAGCTCATGGTTTTAGTTTGCCATGAGTATGGACAAGTAGCATACCACCTGCCTAATCCCAACAAGGTACAAACTCTCTGGTACCTACGCTAATTTCATCGTTCAGTGTCGTTACAGAGCTTGTGTAATCGTGTTGCCTTGTGCCTTACAGTCATAGATAATGGTAACCGTATGCCCTGAGACTCAGATGGGTATGGTACCAATGGAAGCATACAAACCGTTCATGTCTAGAATGTAAAGCATCTGTCAATAATACTGATATGCAACTCTTCAGAGCTCACACAGTGGTTTATATTGGAAATAGTCTTACATGTGAATTTTGGAACTCCACTTGACTAGAGGGCAAAACACCCAGAGACATTGCTCCTAATCTATACAAACTAGCCTAGAGAAAGCACAGAAAGGTACAAGAGGAGGTAATTGATCAAAACTGGACAAGGGGTCTTTGGAGAATGGGCTCCATCACTGAAATGGCAGAATTTGTGACATTATGGCCTCTAGTTCAGAACATAACCTTTACTTATTCGATCATCAGTGGCGATGGACCACAGATGGCAACTATTCTGCTAAATCAGTTTATTTGGTCCCGTTCAAGGGTACCTTCTATTCATTCCAAGCGGAAGTCTGGAAGGCTCAAATGGAGGGCAAGCACAAATTTTTTGCTTGGTTGTTACTGCAAAGCAAGATTCTGACTGCAGATGGAATGATGTGAATGATGGCAAGAAACTGGCCGTGTAATCCAGTGTGTTCTCTTTGCCAAGGGGCTCTAGAAACAGCTGTACATCTCTGTATCCAGTGTCCTTCTGCTTTGTAGGTTTGGAGATTGATTTGTAATTGGGTGACTGACATGGCTGTCATGCCCATGGCCAATGTCAACCTTTAGGAATGGTGGTCACTCTCCTACGGGCGATCACAAAAGAAAAATGAAGAACAGGTGCAGCCATCCTAACACACACTGCTTGGAACCCGTGGAAGGAGAGAAATAGAAGAATTTTTGAGAGCACCAGGTGCACTCCTCTGCAGGTTTTCTACCTGATCAAGGAAGAAGCATGCAACGAAGGGCTTGTGGTGCTCCTAGTTTGAGTTAGATTTTCAGAGTGCACAATGTTATCATGAGCAATGAGCCTAATAGTTACTTCCTGTTGCTTGCCAATTGTTTGTGGGAATCG